>NW_027362772.1:320748391-321003391 GCF_046119375.1 Phyllobates terribilis
AGGACTACAGATACTCACTGTGCTGTATATAGAGCTACAGATACTCACTGTGCCTGTATATAGGCTACAGATACTCACCTGTGCTGTATATAGAGCTACAGATACTCACTGTGCCTGTATATAGGGCTACAGATACTCACTGTGCTGTATATAGGGCTACAGATACTCACTGTGCTGTATATAGGAGCTACAGATACTCACTGTGCCTGTATATAGAGCTACAGATACTCACTGTGCCTGTATATAGAGCTACAGATACTCACTGTGCCTGTATATAGGCTACAGATACTCACTGTGCCTGTATATAGGGCTACAGATACTCACTGTGCTGTATATAGGGCTACAGATACTCACTGTGCTGTATATAGGGCTACAGATACTCACTGTGCCTGTATATAGGAGCTACAGATACTCACTGTGCTGTATTGTGCTGTATATAGAGCTACAGATACTCACTGTGCTGTATATAAGCTACAGATACTCACTGTGCCTGTATATAGGACTACAGATACTCACTGTGCCTGGTATATAGAGCTACAGATACTCACTGTGCCTGTATATAGGGCTACAGACAGATACTCACTGTGCTGTATATAGGGCTACAGATACTCACTGTGCCTGTATATAGGGCTACAGATACTCACTGTGCCTGTATATAGGCTACAGATACTCACTGTGCCTGTATATAGGGCTACAGATACTCACTGTGCTGTATATAGAGCTACAGATACTCACTGTGCCTGTATATAGGGCTACAGATACTCACTGTGCCTGTATATAGGAGCTACAGATACTCACTGTGCCTGTATATAGAGCTACAGATACTCACTGTGCTGTATATAGGGCTACAGATACTCACTGTGCCTGTATATAGGACTACAGATACTCACTGTGCTGTATATAGGGCTACAGATACTCACTGTGCCTGTATATAGGAGCTACAGATACTCACTGTGCTGTATATAGGGCTACAGATACTCACTGTGCTGTATATAGAGCTACAGATACTCACTGTGCCTGTATATAGGACTACAGATACTCACTGTGCTGTATATAGGCTACAGATACTCACTGTGCTGTATATAGAGGCTACAGATACTCACTGTGCTGTATATAGGACTACAGATACTCACTGTGCTGTATATAGGACTACAGATACTCACTGTGCCTGTATATAGGGCTACAGATACTCACTGTGCTGTATATAGAGCTACAGATACTCACTGTGCCTGTATATAGGGCTACAGATACTCACTGTGCTGTATATAGAGCTACAGATACTCACTGTGCCTGTATATAGGGCTACAGATACTCACTGTGCCTGTATATAGAGCTACAGATACTCACTGTGCCTGTATATAGGCTACAGATACTCACTGTGCTGTATATAGAGCTACAGATACTCACTGTGCTGTATATAGAGCTACAGATACTCACTGTGCCTGTATATAGAGCTACAGATACTCACTGTGCCTGTATATAGGACTACAGATACTCACTGTGCCTGTATATAGGACTACAGATACTCACTGTGCCTGTATATAGGGCTACAGATACTCACTGTGCCTGTATATAGAGCTACAGATACTCACTGTGCCTGTATATAGAGCTACAGATACTCACTGTGCCTGTATATAGGGCTACAGATACTCACTGTGCCTGTATATAGGAGCTACAGATACTCACTGTGCCTGTATATAGGGCTACAGATACTCACTGTGCCTGTATATAGGACTACAGATACTCACTGTGCTGTATATAGAGCTACAGATACTCACTGTGCCTGTATATAGAGCTACAGATACTCACTGTGCTGTATATAGAGCTACAGATACTCACTGTGCCTGTATATAGAGCTACAGATACTCACTGTGCCTGTATATAGGGCTACAGATACTCACTGTGCTGTATATAGAGCTACAGATACTCACTGTGCCTGTATATAGGAGCTACAGATACTCACTGTGCCTGTATATAGAGCTACAGATACTCACTGTGCCTGTATATAGAGCTACAGATACTCACTGTGCCTGTATATAGAGCTACAGATACTCACTGTGCCTGTATATAGAGCTACAGATACTCACTGTGCCTGTATATAGGGCTACAGATACTCACTGTGCTGTATATAGAGCTACAGATACTCACTGTGCCTGTATATAGGGCTACAGATACTCACTGTGCCTGTATATAGGGCTACAGATACTCACTGTGCTGTATATAGAGCTACAGATACTCACTGTGCCTGTATATAGGGCTACAGATACTCACTGTGCCTGTATATAGAGCTACAGATACTCACTGTGCTGTATATAGAGCTACAGATACTCACTGTGCCTGTATATAGGACTACAGATACTCACTGTGCTGTATATAGGGCTACAGATACTCACTGTGCCTGTATATAGGGCTACAGATACTCACTGTGCCTGTATATAGGACTACAGATACTCACTGTGCTGTATATAGGCTACAGATACTCACTGTGCCTGTATATAGGGCTACAGATACTCACTGTGCTGTATATAGAGACTACAGATACTCACTGTGCCTGTATATAGGGCTACAGATACTCACTGTGCTGTATATAGAGCTACAGATACTCACTGTGCCTGTATATAGGGCTACAGATACTCACTGTGCTGTATATAGGACTACAGATACTCACTGTGCCTGTATATAGAGCTACAGATACTCACTGTGCCTGTATATAGAGCTACAGATACTCACTGTGCTGTATATAGAGCTACAGATACTCACTGTGCCTGTATATAGGACTACAGATACTCACTGTGCTGTATATAGGGCTACAGATACTCACTGTGCTGTATATAGAGCTACAGATACTCACTGTGCTGTATATAGAGCTACAGATACTCACTGTGCCTGTATATAGAGCTACAGATACTCACTGTGCTGTATAAGAGCTACAGATACTCACTGTGCCTGTATATAGGGCTACAGATACTCACTGTGCTGTATATAGAGCTACAGATACTCACTGTGCCTGTATATAGAGCTACAGATACTCACTGTGCCTGTATATAGAGCCTACAGATACTCACTGTGCTGTATATAGAGCTACAGATACTCACTGTGCTGTATATAGGGCTACAGATACTCACTGTGCCTGTATATAGGATCTACAACAGATACTCACTGTGCCTGTATATAGGGCTACAGATACTCACTGTGCCTGTATATAGAGCTACAGATACTCACTGTGCCTGTATATAGAGCTACAGATACTCACTGTGCTGTATATAGGGCTACAGATACTCACTGTGCCTGTATATAGAGCTACAGATACTCACTGTGCTGTATATAGGGCTACAGATACTCACTGTGCTGTATATAGGGCTACAGATACTCACTGTGCTGTATATAGAGCTACAGATACTCACTGTGCTGTATATAGGGCTACAGATACTCACTGTGCCTGTATATAGGACTACAGATACTCACTGTGCCTGTATATAGAGCTACAGATACTCACTGTGCCTGTATATAGAGCTACAGATACTCACTGTGCTGTATATAGAGCTACAGATACTCACTGTGCTGTATATAGAGCTACAGATACTCACTGTGCTGTATATAGAGCTACAGATACTCACTGTGCCTGTATATAGGGCTACAGATACTCACTGTGCCTGTATATAGAGCTACAGATACTCACTGTGCTGTATATAGAGCTACAGATACTCACTGTGCCTGTATATAGAGCTACAGATACTCACTGTGCCTGTATATAGGGCTACAGATACTCACTGTGCCTGTATATAGAGCTACAGATACTCACTGTGCCTGTATATAGGGCTACAGATACTCACTGTGCCTGTATATAGGGCTACAGATACTCACTGTGCCTGTATATAGAGCTACAGATACTCACTGTGCTGTATATAGGGCTACAGATACTCACTGTGCCTGTAATAGAGCTACAGATACTCACTGTGCTGTATATAGAGCTACAGATACTCACTGTGCTGTATATAGGGCTACAGATACTCACTGTGCCTGTATATAGAGCTACAGATACTCACTGTGCCTGTATATAGAGCTACAGATACTCACTGTGCCTGTATATAGAGCTACAGATACTCACTGTGCTGTATATAGAGCTACAGATACTCACTGTGCCTGTATATAGAGCTACAGATACTCACTGTGCCTGTATATAGGAGCTACAGATACTCACTGTGCCTGTATATAGAGCTACAGATACTCACTGTGCTGTATATAGAGCTACAGATACTCACTGTGCTGTATATAGAGCTACAGATACTCACTGTGCCTGTATATAGGGCTACAGATACTCACTGTGCTGTATATGAGCTACAGATACTCACTGTGCCTGTATATAGAGCTACAGATACTCACTGTGCTGTATATAGAGCTACAGATACTCACTGTGCCTGTATATAGGGCTACAGATACTCACTGTGCTGTATATAGGGCTACAGATACTCACTGTGCCTGTATATAGAGCTACAGATACTCACTGTGCCTGTATATAGGGCTACAGATACTCACTGTGCCTGTATATAGAGCTACAGATACTCACTGTGCCTGTATATAGAGCTACAGATACTCACTGTGCCTGTATATAGAGCTACAGATACTCACTGTGCTGTATATAGGACTACAGATACTCACTGTGCCTGTATATAGAGGCTACAGATACTCACTGTGCTGTATATAGAGCTACAGATACTCACTGTGCTGTATATAGAGCTACAGATACTCACTGTGCTGTATATAGAGCTACAGATACTCACTGTGCCTGTATATAGAGCTACAGATACTCACTGTGCTGTATATAGAGCTACAGATACTCACTGTGCCTGTATATAGGGCTACAGATACTCACTGTGCTGTATATAGAGCTACAGATACTCACTGTGCCTGTATATAGAGGCTACAGATACTCACTGTGCTGTATATAGAGCTACAGATACTCACTGTGCCTGTATATAGGGCTACAGATACTCACTGTGCTGTATATAGAGCTACAGATACTCACTGTGCTGTATATAGGGACTACAGATACTCACTGTGCTGTATATAGAGCTACAGATACTCACTGTGCCTGTATATAGAGCTACAGATACTCACTGTGCTGTATATAGAGCTACAGATACTCACTGTGCTGTATATAGAAGCTACAGATACTCACTGTGCTGTATATAGAGCTACAGATACTCACTGTGCCTGTATATAGAGCTACAGATACTCACTGTGCTGTATATAGAGCTACAGATACTCACTGTGCTGTATATAGAGCTACAGATACTCACTGTGCCTGTATATAGAGCTACAGATACTCACTGTGCCTGTATATAGAGCTACAGATACTCACTGTGCTGTATATAGAGCTACAGATACTCACTGTGCTGTATATAGGGCTACAGATACTCACTGTGGCTGTATATAGAGCTACAGATACTCACTGTGCCTGTATATAGGAGCTACAGATACTCACTGTGCTGTATATAGAGCTACAGATACTCACTGTGCTGTATATAGGACTACAGATACTCACTGTGCTGTATATAGAGCTACAGATACTCACTGTGCCTGTATATAGAGCTACAGATACTCACTGTGCCTGTATATAGAGCTACAGATACTCACTGTGCTGTATATAGAGCTACAGATACTCACTGTGCCTGTATATAGAGCTACAGATACTCACTGTGCTGTATATAGAGCTACAGATACTCACTGTGCCTGTATATAGAGCTACAGATACTCACTGTGCTGTATATAGGAAGCCTAACAGATACTCACTGTGCCTGTATATAGGGCTACAGATACTCACTGTGCCTGTATAATAGAGCTACAGATACTCACTGTGCCTGTATATAGGAGCTACAGATACTCACTGTGCCTGTATATAGAGCTACAGATACTCACTGTGCTGTATATAGAGCTACAGATACTCACTGTGCCTGTATATAGAGCTACAGATACTCACTGTGCCTGTATATAGGGCTACAGATACTCACTGTGCTGTATATAGAGCTACAGATACTCACTGTGCTGTATATAGAGCTACAGATACTCACTGTGCTGTATATAGAGCTACAGATACTCACTGTGCTGTATATAGGAGCTACAGATACTCACTGTGCCTGTATATAGAGCTACAGATACTCACTGTGCTGTATATAGGACTACAGATACTCACTGTGCTGTATATAGGGCTACAGATACTCACTGTGCCTGTATATAGAGCTACAGATACTCACTGTGCCTGTATATAGAGCTACAGATACTCACTGTGCTGTATATAGAGCTACAGATACTCACTGTGCTGTATATAGGGCTACAGATACTCACTGTGCTGTATATAGGGCTACAGATACTCACTGTGCCTGTATATAGGGCTACAGATACTCACTGTGCTGTATATAGGACTACAGATACTCACTGTGCCTGTATATAGGGCTACAGATACTCACTGTGCTGTATATAGAGCTACAGATACTCACTGTGCCTGTATATAGGGCTACAGATACTCACTGTGCCTGTATATAGGGCTACAGATACTCACTGTGCTGTATATAGAGCTACAGATACTCACTGTGCTGTATATAGAGCTACAGATACTCACTGTGCTGTATATAGGGCTACAGATACTCACTGTGCCTGTATATAGGACTACAGATACTCACTGTGCTGTATATAGAGCTACAGATACTCACTGTGCCTGTATATAGGACTACAGATACTCACTGTGCTGTATATAGAGCTACAGATACTCACTGTGCTGTATATAGAGCTACAGATACTCACTGTGCCTGTATATAGGGCTACAGATACTCACTGTGCCTGTATATAGAGCTACAGATACTCACTGTGCCTGTATATAGAGCTACAGATACTCACTGTGCTGTATATAGAGCTACAGATACTCACTGTGCCTGTATATAGGGCTACAGATACTCACTGTGCCTGTATATAGAGCTACAGATACTCACTGTGCTGTATATAGGGCTACAGATACTCACTGTGCCTGTATATAGAGCTACAGATACTCACTGTGCTGTATAATAGGGCTACCAGATACTCACTGTGCTGTATATAGGAGCTACAGATACTCACTGTGCCTGTATATAGGGCTACAGATACTCACTGTGCCTGTATATAGGGCTACAGATACTCACTGTGCCTGTATATAGAGCTACAGATACTCACTGTGCTGTATATAGGGCTACAGATACTCACTGTGCTGTATATAGGGCTACAGATACTCACTGTGCTGTATATAGGAGCTACAGATACTCACTGTGCCTGTATATAGGGCTACAGATACTCACTGTGCCTGTATATAGGGCTACAGATACTCACTGTGCCTGTATATAGGGCTACAGATACTCACTGTGCTGTATATAGAGCTACAGATACTCACTGTGCTGTATATAGGAGCTACAGATACTCACTGTGCTGTATATAGGGCTACAGATACTCACTGTGCCTGTATATAGAGCTACAGATACTCACTGTGCCTGTATATAGGGCTACAGATACTCACTGTGCCTGTATATAGAGCTACAGATACTCACTGTGCTGTATATAGGGCTACAGATACTCACTGTGCCTGTATATAGAGCTACAGATACTCACTGTGCTGTATATAGGGCTACAGATACTCACTGTGCTGTATATAGGGCTACAGATACTCACTGTGCTGTATATAGGACTACAGATACTCACTGTGCCTGTATATAGGGCTACAGATACTCACTGTGCTGTATATAGAACTACAGATACTCACTGTGCCTGTATATAGGACTACAGATACTCACTGTGCCTGTATATAGGGCTACAGATACTCACTGTGCTGTATATAGAACTACAGATACTCACTGTGCTGTATATAGGACTACAGATACTCACTGTGCCTGTATATAGAGCTACAGATACTCACTGTGCCTGTATATAGGGCTACAGATACTCACTGTGCTGTATATAGGACTACAGATACTCACTGTGCCTGTATATAGGGCTACAGATACTCACTGTGCCTGTATATAGAGCTACAGATACTCACTGTGCCTGTATATAGAGCTACAGATACTCACTGTGCCTGTATATAGAGGGACTTACAGATACTCACTGTGCCTGTATATAGAGCTACAGATACTCACTGTGCCTGTATATAGGGCTACAGATACTCACTGTGCTGTATATAGAGCTACAGATACTCACTGTGCTGTATATAGAGCTACAGATACTCACTGTGCCTGTATATAGGGCTACAGATACTCACTGTGCCTGTATATAGGGCTACAGATACTCACTGTGCTGTATATAGGACTACAGATACTCACTGTGCCTGTATATAGGGCTACAGATACTCACTGTGCCTGTATATAGAGCTACAGATACTCACTGTGCTGTATATAGGACTACAGATACTCACTGTGCTGTATATAGGGCTACAGATACTCACTGTGCCTGTATATAGAGCTACAGATACTCACTGTGCTGTATATAGAGCTACAGATACTCACTGTGCTGTATATAGAGCTACAGATACTCACTGTGCTGTATATAGAGCTACAGATACTCACTGTGCTGTATATAGAGCTACAGATACTCACTGTGCTGTATATAGGGCTACAGATACTCACTGTGCCTGTATATAGGACTACAGATACTCACTGTGCCTGTATATAGAGCTACAGATACTCACTGTGCCTGTATATAGGACTACAGATACTCACTGTGCCTGTATATAGGGCTACAGATACTCACTGTGCCTGTATATAGGGCTACAGATACTCACTGTGCCTGTATATAGGGCTACAGATACTCACTGTGCCTGTATATAGGGCTACAGATACTCACTGTGCTGTATATAGGACTACAGATACTCACTGTGCCTGTATATAGGGCTACAGATACTCACTGTGCCTGTATATAGGGCTACAGATACTCACTGTGCTGTATATAGAGCTACAGATACTCACTGTGCCTGTATATAGGGCTACAGATACTCACTGTGCTGTATATAGGACTACAGATACTCACTGTGCTGTATATAGAGCTACAGATACTCACTGTGCTGTATATAGGGCTACAGATACTCACTGTGCTGTATATAGGACTACAGATACTCACTGTGCTGTATATAGGACTACAGATACTCACTGTGCTGTATATAGAGCTACAGATACTCATTGTGCCTGTATATAGGGCTACAGATACTCACGGTGCTGTATATAGGACTACAGATACTCACTGTGCCTGTATATAGGGCTACAGATACTCACTGTGCCTGTATATAGGGCTACAGATACTCACTGTGCTGTATATAGGACTACAGATACTCACTGTGCTGTATATAGAGCTACAGATACTCATTGTGCCTGTATATAGGGCTACAGATACTCACTGTGCTGTATATAGGACTACAGATACTCACTGTGCCTGTATATAGGGCTACAGATACTCACTGTGCCTGTATATAGGGCTACAGATACTCACTGTGCTGTATATAGAGCTACAGATACTCACTGTCCTGTATATAGGGCTACAGATACTCACTGTGCCTGTATATAGGACTACAGATACTCACTGTGCTGTATATAGAGCTACAGATACTCACTGTGCTGTATATAGAGCTACAGATACTCACTGTGCCTGTATATAGGGCTACAGATACTCACTGTGCCTGTATATAGGGCTACAGATACTCACTGTGCCTGTATATAGGGCTACAGATACTCACGGTGCTGTATATAGGACTACAGATACTCACTGTGCCTGTATATAGGGCTACAGATACTCACTGTGCTGTATATAGAGCTACAGATACTCACTGTGCTGTATATAGGACTACAGATACTCACTGTGCCTGTATATAGGCTACAGATACTCACTGTGCTGTATATAGAGCTACAGATACTCACTGTGCTGTATATAGAGCTACAGATACTCACTGTGCTGTATATAGGGCTACAGATACTCACTGTGCCTGTATATAGGACTACAGATACTCACTGTGCCTGTATATAGAGCTACAGATACTCACTGTGCCTGTATATAGAGCTACAGATACTCACTGTGCTGTATATAGGGCTACAGATACTCACTGTGCTGTATATAGGGCTACAGATACTCACTGTGCTGTATATAGAGCTACAGATACTCACTGTGCTGTATATAGGGCTACAGATACTCACTGTGCCTGTATATAGGACTACAGATACTCACTGTGCTGTATATAGGGCTACAGATACTCACTGTGCCTGTATATAGGGCTACAGATACTCACTGTGCTGTATATAGAGCTACAGATACTCACTGTGCCTGTATATAGAGCTACAGATACTCACTGTGCTGTATATAGAGCTACAGATACTCACTGTGCTGTATATAGGGCTACAGATACTCACTGTGCCTGTATATAGAGCTACAGATACTCACTGTGCCTGTATATAGAGCTACAGATACTCACTGTGCTGTATATAGAGCTACAGATACTCACTGTGCTGTATATAGAGCTACAGATACTCACTGTGCTGTATATAGGACTACAGATACTCACTGTGCCTGTATATAGGGCTACAGATACTCACTGTGCTGTATATAGGGCTACAGATACTCACTGTGCTGTATATAGGGCTACAAATACTCACTCTGCCTGTATATAGGGCTACAGATACTCACTGTTCTGTGTATAGGGCTACAGATACTCACTGTGCTGTATATAGGGCTACAGATACTCACTGTGCTGTATATAGGGCTACAGATACTCACTGTGCCTGTATATAGGTCTACAGATACTCACTGTGCCTGTATATAGTGTTACAGATACTCACTGTGCCTGTATATAGGGCTACAGATACTCACTGTGCCTGTATATAGAGCTACAGATACTCACTGTGCTGTATATAGGACTACAGATACTCACTGTGCCTGTATATAGGACTACAGATACTCACTGTGCCTGTATATAGAGCTACAGATACTCACTGTGCTGTATATAGGGCTACAGATACTCACTGTGCTGCATATAGGACTACAGATACTCACTGTGCCTGTATATAGAGCTACAGATACTCACTGTGCCTGTATATAGGACTACAGATACTCACTGTGCCTGTATATAGGGCTACAGATACTCACTGTGCTGTATATAGAACTACAGATACTCACTGTGCTGTATATAGGGCTACAGATACTCACTGTGCTGTATATAGGACAACAGATACTCACTGTGCTGTATATAGAACTACAGATACTCACTGTGCTGTATATAGGGCTACAGATACTCACTGTGCCTGTATATAGGACTACAGATACTCACTGTGCTGTATATAGGACTACAGATACTCACTGTGCTGTATATAGAGGCTACAGATACTCACTGTGCTGTATATAGGGCTACAGATACTCACTGTGCCTGTATATAGGTCTACAGATACTCACTGTGCCTGTATATAGGGTTACAGATACTCACTGTGCCTGTATATAGGGCTACAGATACTCACTGTGCCTGTATATAGGACTACAGATACTCACTGTGCCTGTATATAGGACTACAGATACTCACTGTGCCTGTATATAGAGCTACAGATACTCACTGTGCTGTATATAGAGCTACAGATACTCACTGTGCTGTATATAGGACTACAGATACTCACTGTGCCTGTATATAGGACTACAGATACTCACTGTGCTGTATATAGAGCTACAGATACTCACTGTGCTGTATATAGAGCTACAGATACTCACTGTGCTGTATATAGGACTACAGATACTCACTGTGCCTGTATATAGGACTACAGATACTCACTGTGCTGTATATAGAGCTACAGATACTCACTGTGCTGTATATAGGACTACAGATACTCACTGTGCTGTATATAGAACTACAGATACTCACTGTGCTGTATATAGAACTACAGATACTCACTGTGCCTGTATATAGAGCTACAGATACTCACTGTGCCTGTATATAGGACTACAGATACTCACTGTGCCTGTATATAGGGCTACAGATACTCACTGTGCTGTATATAGAACTACAGATACTCACTGTGCCTGTATATAGGACTACAGATACTCAGTGTGCCTGTATATAGGGCTACAGATACTCACTGTGCTGTATAAAGGACTACAGATACTCACTGTGCCTGTATATAGAGCTACAGATACTCACTGTGCCTGTATATAGGGCTACAGATACTCACTGTGCCTGTATATAGAACTACAGATACTCACTGTGCTGTATATAGGACAACAGATACTCACTGTGCCTGTATATAGGACTACAGATACTCAGTGTGCCTGTATATAGGGCTACAGATACTCACTGTGCCTGTATATAGAGCTACAGATACTCACTGTGCCTGTATATAGGGCTACAGATACTCACTGTGCCTGTATATAGAGCTACAGATACTCACTGTGCCTGTATATAGGGCTACAGATACTCACTGTGCCTGTATATAGGGCTACAGATACTCACTGTGCCTGTATATAGGGCTACAGATACTCACTGTGCCTGTATATAGAGCTACAGATACTCACTGTGCCTGTATATAGGGCTACAGATACTCACTGTGCCTGTATATAGAGCTACAGATACTCACTGTGCCTGTATATAGGGCTACAGATACTCACTGTGCCTGTATATAGGGCTACAGATACTCACTGTGCCTGTATATAGGGCTACAGATACTCACTGTGCCTGTATATAGAGCTACAGATACTCACTGTGCCTGTATATAGGACTACAGATACTCACTGTGCCTGTATATAGGGCTACAGATACTCACTGTGCTGTATATAGAACTACAGATACTCACTGTGCTGTATATAGGGCTACAGATACTCACTGTGCCTGTATATAGGACTACAGATACTCACTGTGCCTGTATATAGAGCTACAGATACTCACTGTGCCTGTATATAGAGCTACAGATACTCACTGTGCTGTATATAGAGCTACAGATACTCACTGTGCCTGTATATAGAGCTACAGATACTCACTGTGCTGTATATAGAGCTAAAGATACTCACTGTGCTGTATATAGAGCTACAGATACTCACTGTGCCTGTATATAGAGCTACAGATACTCACTGTGCCTGTATATAGAGCTACAGATACTCACTGTGCTGTATATAGAGCTACAGATACTCACTGTGCTGTATATAGAGCTACAGATACTCACTGTGCTGTATATAGGTCTACAGATACTCACTGTGTCTGTATATAGAGCTAAAGATACTCACTGTGCCTGTATATAGAGCTACAGATACTCACTGTGCTGTATATAGAGCTACAGATACTCACTGTGTTGTATATAGGGCTACAGATACTCACTGTGCCTGTATATAGAGCTACAGATACTCACTGTGCTGTATATAGGGCTACAGATACTCACTGTGCCTGTATATAGAGCTACAGATACTCACTGTGCCTGTATATAGAGCTACAGATACTCACTGTGCTGTATATAGAGCTACAGATACTCACTGTGCTGTATATAGAGCTACAGATACTCACTGTGCTGTATATAGAGCTACAGATACTCACTGTGCCTGTATATAGAGCTACAGATACTCACTGTGCCTGTATATAGGACTACAGATACTCACTGTGCCTGTATATAGGGCTACAGATAATCACTGTGCCTGTATATACAGCTACAGATACTCACTGTGTCTGTATATAGGGTTAGGGATACTCACTGTGCCTGTATATAGAGCTACAGATACTCACTGTGACTGTATATAGGGCTACAGATACTCACTGTGCCTGTATATAGAGCTACAGATACTCACTGTGCTGTATATAGGGCTACAGATACTCACTGTGCTGTATATAGAGCTACAGATACTCACTGTGCCTCTATATAGGGCTACAGATACTCACTGTGCTGTATATAGAGCTACAGATACTCAATGTGCTGTATATAGAGCTACAGATACTCACTGTGCCTGTATATAGGGCTACAGATACTCACTGTGCTGTATATAGAGCTACAGATACTCACTGTGCCTGTATATAGGGCTACAGATATTCACTGTGCTGTATATAGAGCTACAGATACTCACTGTGCTGTATATAGGGCTACAGATACTCACTGTGCCTGTATATAGAGCTACAGATACTCACTGTGCTGTATATAGAGCTACAGATACTCACTGTGCTGTATATAGAGCTACAGATATTCACTGTGCTGTATATAGAGCTACAGATACTCACTGTGCTGTATACAGAGCTACAGATACTCACTGTGCCTGTATATAGGGTTAGGGATACTCACTGTGCTGTATATAGAGCTACAGATACTCACTGTGCCTGTATATAGGGTTAGGGATACTCACTGTGCTGTATATAGAGCTACAGATACTCACTGTGTCTGTATATAGGGTTAGGGATACTCACTGTGCTGTATATAGAGCTACAGATACTCACTGTGCCTGTATATAGAGCTACAGATACTCACTGTGCCTGTATATAGAGCTACAGATACTCACTGTGCTGTATATAGGTCTACAGATACTCACTGTGCTGTATATAGAGCTACAGATACTCACTGTGCCTGTATATAGGACTACAGATACTCACTGTGCTGTATATAGAGCTACAGATACTCACTGTGCCTGTATATAGAGCTACAGATACTCACTGTGCCTGTATATAGAGCTACAGATACTCACTGTGCTGTATATAGAGCTACAGATACTCACTGTGCCTGTATATAGAGCTACAGATACTCACTGTGCTGTATATAGAGCTACAGATACTCACTGTGCCTGTATATAGGGCTACAGATACTCACTGTGCCTGTATATAGGGCTACAGATACTCACTGTGCTGTATATAGGACTACAGATACTCAATGTGCCTGTATATAGGGCTACAGATACTCACTGTGCTGTATATAGAGCTACAGATACTCACTGTGCCTGTATATAGAGCTACAGATACTCACTGTGCCTGTATATAGGGCTACAGATACTCACTGTGCTGTATATAGAGCTACAGATACTCACTGTGC
The DNA here is from genome assembly GCF_046119375.1 of Phyllobates terribilis. Taxonomy (NCBI): domain Eukaryota; kingdom Metazoa; phylum Chordata; class Amphibia; order Anura; family Dendrobatidae; genus Phyllobates; species Phyllobates terribilis. The sequence continues at coordinate 320,763,421 of NW_027362772.1, forward strand.
CTGTATATAGAGCTACAGATACTCACTGTGCTGTATATAGAGCTACAGATACTCACTGTGCTGTATATAGGACTACAGATACTCACTGTGCCTGTATATAGAGCTACAGATACTCACTGTGCCTGTATATAGGGCTACAGATACTCACTGTGCCTGTATATAGAGCTACAGATACTCACTGTGCTGTATATAGGGCTACAGATACTCACTGTGCTGTATATAGAGCTACAGATACTCACTGTGCCTGTATATAGGGCTACAGATACTCACTGTGCTGTATATAGAGCTACAGATACTCACTGTGCCTGTATATAGGGCTACAGATACTCACTGTGCCTGTATATAGGGCTACAGATACTCACTGTGCTGTATATAGGACTACAGATACTCACTGTGCCTGTATATAGGGCTACAGATACTCACTGTGCTGTATATAGAGCTACAGATACTCACTGTGCCTGTATATAGAGCTACAGATACTCACTGTGCCTGTATATAGGGCTACAGATACTCACTGTGCTGTATATAGAGCTACAGATACTCACTGTGCTGTATATAGAGCTACAGATACTCACTGTGCTGTATATAGAGCTACAGATACTCACTGTGCTGTATATAGGACTACAGATACTCACTGTGCTGTATATAGAACTACAGATACTCACTGTGCCTGTATATAGAGCTACAGATACTCACTGTGCTGTATATAGAGCTACAGATACTCACTGTGCTGTATATAGGGCTACAGATACTCACTGTGCCTGTATATAGGACTACAGATACTCACTGTGCTGTATATAGAGCTACAGATACTCACTGTGCCTGTATATAGGACTACAGATACTCACTGTGCTGTATATAGGACTACAGATACTCACTGTGCCTGTATATAGGGCTACAGATACTCACTGTGCCTGTATATAGAGCTACATATACTCACTGTGCCTGTATATAGAGCTACAGATACTCATTGTGCTGTATATAGAGCTACAGATACTCACTGTGCCTGTATATAGGGCTACAGATACTCACTGTGCCTGTATATAGGGCTACAGATACTCACTGTGCCTGTATATAGGGCTACAGATACTCACTGTGCTGTATATAGGACTACAGATACTCACTGTGCCTGTATATAGGGCTACAGATACTCACTGTGCTGTATATAGAGCTACAGATACTCACTGTGCTGTATATAGGACTACAGATACTCACTGTGCCTGTATATAGGACTACAGATACTCACTGTGCTGTATATAGGGCTACAGATACTCACTGTGCTGTATATAGAGCTACAGATACTCACTGTGCTGTATATAGGGCTACAGATACTCACTGTGCCTGTATATAGGACTACAGATACTCACTGTGCTGTATATAGGGCTACAGATACTCACTGTGCTGTATATAGGACTACAGATACTCACTGTGCTGTATATAGAGCTACAGATACTCACTGTGCTGTATATAGAGCTACAGATACTCACTGTGCTGTATATAGGACTACAGATACTCACTGTGCTGTATATAGGACTACAGATACTCACTGTGCTGTATATAGAGCTACAGATACTCACTGTGCCTGTATATAGGGCTACAGATACTCACTGTGCTGTATATAGAGCTACAGATACTCACTGTGCTGTATATAGGGCTACAGATACTCACTGTGCTGTATATAGAGCTACAGATACTCACTGTGCTGTATATAGGGCTACAGATACTCACTGTGCCTGTATATAGGACTACAGATACTCACTGTGCTGTATATAGGGCTACAGATACTCACTGTGCTGTATATAGGACTACAGATACTCACTGTGCTGTATATAGAGCTACAGATACTCACTGTGCTGTATATAGAGCTACAGATACTCACTGTGCTGTATATAGGGCTACAGATACTCACTGTGCCTGTATATAGAGCTACAGATACTCACTGTGCTGTATATAGGGCTACAGATACTCACTGTGCCTGTATATAGAGCTACAGATACTCACTGTGCCTGTATATAGAGCTACAGATACTCACTGTGCTGTATATAGAGCTACAGATACTCACTGTGCCTGTATATAGGGCTACAGATACTCACAGTGCCTGTATATAGAGCTACAGATACTCACTGTGCTGTATATAGGACTACAGATACTCACTGTGCCTGTATATAGGGCTACAGATACTCACTGTGCTGTATATAGGGCTACAGATACTCACTGTGCTGTATATAGGGCTACAAATACTCACTCTGCCTGTATATAGGGTTACAGATACTCACTGTGCCTGTATATAGAGCTACAGATACTCACTGTGCCTGTATATAGGGCTACAGATACTCACTGTGCTGTATATAGGGCTACAGATACTCACTGTGCTGTATATAGGACTACAGATACTCACTGTGCCTGTATATAGAGCTACAGATACTCACTGTGCCTGTATATAGAGCTACAGATACTCACTGTGCCTGTATATAGAGCTACAGATACTCACTGTTCTGTGTATAGGGCTACAGATACTCACTGTGCTGTATATAGGGCTACAGATACTCACTGTGCTGTATATAGGGCTACAGATACTCACTGTGCTGTATATAGGGCTACAGATACTCACTGTGCCTGTATATAGGTCTACAGATACTCACTGTGCCTGTATATAGGGTTACAGATACTCACTGTGCCTGTATATAGGGCTACAGATACTCACTGTGCCTGTATATAGAGCTACAGATACTCACTGTGCTGTATATAGGACTACAGATACTCACTGTGCCTGTATATAGGGCTACAGATACTCACTGTGCTGTATATAGGGCTACAGATACTCACTGTGCCTGTATATAGGGCTACAGATACTCACTGTGCTGTATATAGAACTACAGATACTCACTGTGCCTGTATATAGGGCTACAGATACTCACTGTGCCTGTATATAGGGCTACAGATACTCACTGTGCCTGTATATAGAGCTACAGATACTCACTGTGCTGTATATAGAACTACAGATACTCACTGTGCCTGTATATAGAGCTACAGATACTTACTGTGCCTGTATATAGGACTACAGATACTCACTGTGCCTGTATATAGGGCTACAGATACTCACTGTGCTGTATATAGAACTACAGATACTCACTGTGCTGTATATAGGACTACAGATACTCACTGTGCCTGTATATAGGACTACAGATACTCACTGTGCCTGTATATAGGACTACAGATACTCACTGTGCCTGTATATAGAGCTACAGATACTCACTGTGCCTGTATATAGAGCTACAGATACTCACTGTGCCTGTATATAGGACTACAGATACTCACTGTGCCTGTATATAGGACTACAGATACTCACTGTGCTGTATATAGAGCTACAGATACTCACTGTGCCTGTATATAGAGCTACAGATACTCACTGTTCTGTGTATAGGGCTACAGATACTCACTGTGCTGTATATAGGGCTACAGATACTCACTGTGCTGTATATAGGGCTACAGATACTCACTGTGCTGTATATAGGGCTACAGATACTCACTGTGCCTGTATATAGGTCTACAGATACTCACTGTGCCTGTATATAGGGTTACAGATACTCACTGTGCCTGTATATAGGGCTACAGATACTCACTGTGCCTGTATATAGAGCTACAGATACTCACTGTGCTGTATATAGGACTACAGATACTCACTGTGCCTGTATATAGGGCTACAGATACTCACTGTGCTGTATATAGGGCTACAGATACTCACTGTGCTGTATATAGGACTACAGATACTCACTGTGCCTGTATATAGGGCTACAGATACTCACTGTGCTGTATATAGAACTACAGATACTCACTGTGCCTGTATATAGAGCTACAGATACTTACTGTGCCTGTATATAGGACTACAGATACTCACTGTGCCTGTATATAGGGCTACAGATACTCACTGTGCTGTATATAGAACTACAGATACTCACTGTGCTGTATATAGGACTACAGATACTCACTGTGCCTGTATATAGGACTACAGATACTCACTGTGCCTGTATATAGGGCTACAGATACTCACTGTGCTGTATATAGGACTACAGATACTCACTGTGCTGTATACAGAGCTACAGATACTCACTGTGCCTGTATATAGGGCTACAGATACTCACTGTGCCTGTATATAGAGCTACAGATACTCACTGTGCTGTATATAGGACTACAGATACTCACTGTGCTGTATATAGAGCTACAGATACTCACTGTGCTGTATATAGAGCTACAGATACTCACTGTGCCTGTATATAGGGCTACAGATACTCACTGTGCCTGTATATAGGGCTACAGATACTCACTGCGCCTGTATATAGGGCTACAGATACTCACGGTGCTGTATATAGGACTACAGATACTCACTGTGCTGTATATAGAACTACAGATACTCACTGTGCTGTATATAGGACTACAGATACTCACTGTGCCTGTATATAGGACTACAGATACTCACTGTGCTGTATATAGGGCTACAGATACTCACTGTGCTGTATATAGAGCTACAGATACTCACTGTGCTGTATATAGGGCTACAGATACTCACTGTGCCTGTATATAGGACTACAGATACTCACTGTGCTGTATATAGAGCTACAGATACTCACTGTGCTGTATATAGGGCTACAGATACTCACTGTGCTGTATATAGAGCTACAGATACTCACTGTGCTGTATATAGGGCTACAGATACTCACTGTGCCTGTATATAGAGCTACAGATACTCACTGTGCCTGTATATAGAGCTACAGATACTCACTGTGCTGTATATAGAGCTACAGATACTCACTGTGCTGTATATAGGGCTACAGATACTCACTGTGCCTGTATATAGAGCTACAGATACTCACTGTGCTGTATATAGAGCTACAGATACTCACTGTGCCTGTATATAGAGCTACAGATACTCACTGTGCTGTATATAGAGCTACAGATACTCACTGTGCCTGTATATAGAGCTACAGATACTCACTGTGCTGTATATAGGACTACAGATACTCACTGTGCCTGTATATAGGGCTACAGATACTCACTGTGCTGTATATAGGGCTACAGATACTCACTGTGCTGTATATAGGGCTACAAATACTCACTCTGCCTGTATATAGGGCTACAGATACTCACTGTTCTGTGTATAGGGCTACAGATACTCACTGTGCTGTATATAGGGCTACAGATACTCACTGTGCTGTATATAGGGCTACAGATACTCACTGTGCTGTATATAGGGCTACAGATACTCACTGTGCCTGTATATAGGTCTACAGATACTCACTGTGCCTGTATATAGGGTTACAGATACTCACTGTGCCTGTATATAGGGCTACAGATACTCACTGTGCCTGTATATAGAGCTACAGATACTCACTGTGCTGTATATAGGACTACAGATACTCACTGTGCCTGTATATAGGACTACAGATACTCACTGTGCTGTATATAGAGCTACAGATACTCACTGTGCTGTATATAGGGCTACAGATACTCACTGTGCTGCATATAGGACTACAGATACTCACTGTGCCTGTATATAGGGCTACAGATACTCACTGTGCTGTATATAGAACTACAGATACTCACTGTGCCTGTATATAGAGCTACAGATACTCACTGTGCCTGTATATAGGACTACAGATACTCACTGTGCCTGTATATAGGGCTACAGATACTCACTGTGCTGTATATAGAACTACAGATACTCACTGTGCCTGTATATAGAGCTACAGATACTCACTGTGCCTGTATATAGGGCTACAGATACTCACTGTGCCTGTATATAGGGCTACAGATACTCACTGTGCCTGTATATAGAGCTACAGATACTCACTGTGCCTGTATATAGGACTACAGATACTCACTGTGCCTGTATATAGGGCTACAGATACTCACTGTGCCTGTATACAGAGCTACAGATACTCACTGTGCTGTATATAGAACTACAGATACTCACTGTGCCTGTATATAGAGCTACAGATACTCACTGTGCCTGTATATAGGACTACAGATACTCACTGTGCTGTATATAGAACTACAGATACTCACTGTGCTGTATATAGAGCTACAGATACTCACTGTGCCTGTATATAGAGCTACAGATACTCACTGTGCCTGTATATAGGACTACAGATACTCACTGTGCCTGTATATAGGGCTACAGATACTCACTGTGCCTGTATATAGGACTACAGATACTCACTGTGCCTGTATATAGGGCTACAGATACTCACTGTGCTGTATATAGAGCTACAGATACTCACTGTGCCTGTATATAGGGCTACAGATACTCACTGTGCTGTATATAGGACTACAGATACTCACTGTGCTGTATATAGGTCTACAGATACTCACTGTGCTGTATATAGAACTACAGATACTCACTGTGCTGTATATAGGACAACAGATACTCACTGTGCCTGTATATAGGACTACAGATACTCAGTGTGCCTGTATATAGGGCTACAGATACTCACTGTGCTGTATAAAGGACTACAGATACTCACTGTGCCTGTATATAGAGCTACAGATACTCACTGTGCCTGTATATAGGGCTACAGATACTCACTGTGCCTGTATATAGGGCTACAGATACTCACTGTGCCTGTATATAGGGCTACAGATACTCACTGTGCCTGTATATAGAGCTACAGATACTCACTGTGCCTGTATATAGGACTACAGATACTCACTGTGCCTGTATATAGGGCTACAGATACTCACTGTGCTGTATATAGAACTACAGATACTCACTGTGCTGTATATAGGGCTACAGATACTCACTGTGCCTGTATATAGGACTACAGATACTCACTGTGCCTGTATATAGAGCTACAGATACTCACTGTGCCTGTATATAGAGCTACAGATACTCACTGTGCCTGTATATAGGGCTACAGATACTCACTGTGCCTGTATATAGAGCTACAGATACTCACTGTGCCTGTATATAGAGCTACAGATACTCACTGTGCTGTATATAGGACTACAGATACTCACTGTGCTGCATATAGGACTACAGATACTCACTGTGCCTGTATATAGAGCTACAGATACTCACTGTGCCTGTATATAGGGCTACAGATACTCACTGTGCTGTATATAGGACTACAGATACTCACTGTGCCTGTATATAGGACTACAGATACTCACTGTGCCTGTATATAGGGCTACAGATACTCACTGTGCCTGTATATAGAGCTACAGATACTCACTGTGCCTGTATATAGGGCTACAGATACTCACTGTGCTGTATATAGGACTACAGATACTCACTGTGCCTGTATATAGGGCTACAGATACTCACTGTGCCTGTATATAGGACTACAGATACTCACTGTGCCTGTATATAGGGCTACAGATACTCACTGTGCTGTATATAGGACTACAGATACTCACTGTGCTGTATATAGGACTACAGATACTCACTGTGCTGTATATAGAGCTACAGATACTCACTGTGCCTGTATATAGGGCTACAGATACTCACTGTGCTGTATATAGGACTACAGATACTCACTGTGCCTGTATATAGGACTACAGATACTCACTGTGCCTGTATATAGGGCTACAGATACTCACTGTGCCTGTATATAGGGCTACAAATACTCACTGTGCTGTATATAGAGCTACAGATACTCACTGTGCCTGTATATAGGGCTACAGATACTCACTGTGCTGTATATAGGACTACAGATACTCACTGTGCCTGTATATAGGACTACAGATACTCACTGTGCCTGTATATAGGGCTACAAATACTCACTGTGCTGTATATAGAGCTACAGATACTCACTGTGCCTGTATATAGGGCTACAGATACTCACTGTGCTGTATATAGGACTACAGATACTCACTGTGCCTGTATATAGGGCTACAGATACTCACTGTGCTGTATATAGAACTACAGATACTCACTGTGCCTGTATATAGGGCTACAGATACTCACTGTGCTGTATATAGGACTACAGATACTCACTGTGCCTGTATATAGGACTACAGATACTCACTGTGCCTGTATATAGGGCTACAGATACTCACTGTGCTGTATATAGGACTACAGATACTCACTGTGCCTGTATATAGGACTACAGATACTCACTGTGCCTGTATATAGGGCTACAGATACTCACTGTGCTGTATATAGGACTACAGATACTCACTGTGCCTGTATATAGGGCTACAAATACTCACTGTGCTGTATATAGAACTACAGATACTCACTGTGCCTGTATATAGGGCTACAGATACTCACTGTGCTGTATATAAAACTACAGATACTCACTGTGCCTGTATATAGGGCTACAGATACTCACTGTGCCTGTATATAGGGCTACAGATACTCACTGTGCCTGTATATAGGGCTACAGATACTCACTGTGCCTGTATATAGAGCTACAGATACTCACTGTGCTGTATATAGAGCTACAGATACTCACTGTGCTGTATATAGGGCTACAGATACTCACTGTGCCTGTATATAGGGCTACAGATACTCACTGTGCCTGTATATAGAGCTACAGATACTCACTGTGCTGTATATAGAGCTACAGATACTCACTGTGCCTGTATATAGGGCTACAGATACTCACTGTGCTGTATATAGGACTACAGATACTCACTGTGCCTGTATATAGAGCTACAGATACTCACTGTGCTGTATATAGGGCTACAGATACTCACTGTGCCTGTATATAGGGCTACAGATACTCACTGTGCTGTATATAGAGCTACAGATACTCACTGTGCCTGTATATAGGGCTACAGATACTCACTGTGCCTGTATATAGAGCTACAGATACTCACTGTGCTGTATATAGGGCTACAGATACTCACTGTGCCTGTATATAGGGCTACAGATACTCACTGTGCTGTATATAGAGCTACAGATACTCACTGTGCTGTATATAGGGCTACAGATACTCACTGTGCTGTATATAGGGCTACAGATACTCACTGTGCCTGTATATAGGACTACAGATACTCACTGTGCTGTATATAGGGCTACAGATACTCACTGTGCCTGTATATAGAGCTACAGATACTCACTGTGCTGTATATAGGGCTACAGATACTCACTGTGCCTGTATATAGGGCTACAGATACTCACTGTGCTGTATATAGAGCTACAGATACTCACTGTGCTGTATATAGGGCTACAGATACTCACTGTGCCTGTATATAGGACTACAGATACTCACTGTGCTGTATATAGGGCTACAGATACTCACTGTGCCTGTATATAGGGCTACAGATACTCACTGTGCCTGTATATAGAGCTACAGATACTCACTGTGCTGTATATAGAGCTACAGATACTCACTGTGCTGTATATAGGGCTACAGATACTCACTGTGCTGTATATAGGGCTACAGATACTCACTGTGCTGTATATAGAGCTACAGATACTCACTGTGCCTGTATATAGGGCTACAGATACTCACTGTGCCTGTATATAGAGCTACAGATACTCACTGTGCTGTATATAGGGATACAGATACTCACTGTGCCTGTATATAGAGCTACAGATACTCACTGTGCCTGTATATAGAGCTACAGATACTCACTGTGCTGTAATATAGGACAACAGATACTCACTGCGCCTGTATATAGAGCTACAGATACTCACTGTGCTGTATATAGAGCTACAGATACTCACTGTGCCTGTATATAGGGCTACAGATACTCACTGTGCCTGTATATAGAGCTACAGATACTCACTGTGCTGTATATAGGGATACAGATACTCACTGTGCCTGTATATAGAGCTACAGATACTCACTGTGCCTGTATATAGAGCTACAGATACTCACTGTGCTGTAATATAGGACAACAGATACTCACTGCGCCTGTATATAGAGCTACAGATACTCACTGTGCCTGTATATAGGGTTACAGATACTCACTGTGCTGTATATAGAGCTACAGATACTCACTGTAAACAACAGAAGACAGAAATGGAGCTTTTAGCAAAATGCAATTAGAAAAAAGATTTTATTATTGGTATAAATACATTAAAGTACATGTAAAATCCATAAGGACAAATATAAATACTGATGTGTGCAAGAGAGAACAGAAGACCCCCCCCCAACAACAGGCCTCAGGTAGGCATCATTACAGTGCAAAATATGATGTACAGCAAATAGTGAACACTATGCATACCCAACCACAGGGGAGCAATGAATATTGCTAAGGTACCCCATGCTCTATATAAAAATTCAAAGTACTATTTGGAAATAGGCGATGCAAGAGAGTACATAGAAAGCTGAATGATAGTACATCAAACAAAATGATCAAGGCACTAACCCAAGAGCTGAGAACTCCCCATAAGGGGAAGAGAAGGGTACAAAGAGTACAGAAAACACCTACCCAACGAAACGCGCGTTTCGTTGGGTAGGTGTTTTCTGTACTCTTTGTACCCTTCTCTTCCCCTTATGGGGAGTTCTCAGCTCTTGGGTTAGTGCCTTGATCATTTTGTTTGATGTACTATCATTCAGCTTTCTATGTACTCTCTTGCATCGCCTATTTCCAAATAGTACTTTGAATTTTTATATAGAGCATGGGGTACCTTAGCAATATTCATTGCTCCCCTGTGGTTGGGTATGCATAGTGTTCACTATTTGCTGTACATCATATTTTGCACTGTAATGATGCCTACCTGAGGCCTGTTGTTGGGGGGGGGTCTTCTGTTCTCTCTTGCACACATCAGTATTTATATTTGTCCTTATGGATTTTACATGTACTTTAATGTATTTATACCAATAATAAAATCTTTTTTCTAATTGCATTTTGCTAAAAGCTCCATTTCTGTCTTCTGTTGTTTATGTGTTCTGGAGCTATGTTGCTGGTTTGACACGGTTGTGCTTGTGGATTTCCATGGGCCCTGGTTTGCCTCCAGCAATTATGTTTTTGGGTTTAATTTTGCAGATACTCACTGTGCCAGTATATAGGGCTACAGATACTCACTGTGCCTGTATATAGAGCTACAGATACTCCTGTGCTGTATATAGGGCTACAGATACTCACTGTGCCAGTATATAGGGCTACAGATACTCACTGTGCCTGTATATAGGGCTACAGATACTCACTGTGCCTGTATATAGAGCTACAGATACTCACTGTGCCTGTATATAGGGCTACAGATACTCACTGTGCTGTATATAGGACTACAGATACTCACTGTGCCAGTATATAGTGCTACAGATACTCACTGTGCCAGTATATAGGGCTACAGATACTCACTGTGCCTGTCTATAGGACTACAGATACTCACTGTGCCTGTATATAGGGTTACAGATACTCACTGTGCCTGTATATAGGACTACAGATACTCACTGTGCCAGTATATAGGGCTACAGATACTCACTGTGCCAGTATATAGGACTACAGATACTCACTGTGCCAGTATATAGGGCTACAGATACTCACTGTGCCAGTATATAGGGCTACAGATACTCACTGTGCCAGTATATAGGGTTACAGATACTCACTGTGCCTGTATATAGGACTACAGATACTCACTGTGCCAGTATATAGGGCTACAGATACTCACTGTGCCAGTATATAGGGCTACAGATACTCACTGTGCCAGTATATAGAGCTACAGATACTCACTGTGCCTGTATATAGGGCTACAGATACTCACTGTGCTGTATATAGAACTACAGATACTCACTGTGCTGTATATAGGACTACAGATACTCACTGTGCCTGTATATAGGACTACAGATACTCACTGTGCCTGTATATAGGGCTACAGATACTCACTGTGCCTGTATATAGAGCTACAGATACTCACTTTGCCTGTATATAGAGCTACAGATACTCACTGTGCCTGTATATAGGGCTACAGATACTCACTGTGCTGTATATAGAGCTACAGATACTCACTGTGCCTGTATATAGGGCTACAGATACTCACTGTGCCTGTATATAGAGCTACAGATACTCACTGTGCTGTATATAGAGCTACAGATACTCACTGTGCCTGTATATAGGACTACAGATACTCACTGTGCTGTATATAGAGCTACAGATACTCACTGTGCTGTATATAGGACTACAGATACTCACTGTGCCTGTATATAGAGCTACAGATACTCACTGTGCCTGTATATAGAGCTACAGATACTCACTGTGCCTGTATATAGAGCTACAGATACTCCCTGTGCCTGTATATAGGGCTACAGATACTCACTGTGCCTGTATATAGAGCTACAGATACTCACTGTGCTGTATATAGAGCTACAGATACTCACTGTGCCTGTATATAGGACTACAGATACTCACTGTGCCTGTATATAGAGCTACAGATACTCACTGTGCCTGTATATAGAGCTACAGATACTCACTGTGCCTGTATATAGGACTACAGATACTCACTGTGCCTGTATATAGAGCTACAGATACTCACTGTGCTGTATATAGAGCTACAGATACTCACTGTGCCTGTATATAGGACTACAGATACTCACTGTGCCTGTATATAGAGCTACAGATACTCACTGTGCCTGTATATAGAGCTACAGATACTCACTGTGCCTGTATATAGGACTACAGATACTCACTGTGCTGTATATAGAGCTACAGATACTCACTGTGCTGTATATAGGACTACAGATACTCACTGTGCTGTATATAGGACTACAGATACTCACTGTGCTGTATATAGAGCTACAGATACTCACTGTGCCTGTATATAGGGCTACAGATACTCACTGTGCTGTATATAGGGCTACAGATACTCACTGTGCCTGTATATAGAGCTACAGACACTCAATGTGCCTGTATATAGAGCTACAGATACTCACTGTGCTGTATATAGAGCTACAGATACTCACTGTGCCTGTATATAGGGCTACAGATACTCACTGTGCTGTATATAGGACTACAGATACTCACTGTGCCTGTATATAGGACTACAGATACTCACTGTGCCTGTATATAGGGCTACAGATACTCACTGTGCCTGTATATAGGGCTACAAATACTCACTGTGCTGTATATAGAGCTACAGATACTCACTGTGCCTGTATATAGGGCTACAGATACTCACTGTGCTGTATATAGGACTACAGATACTCACTGTGCCTGTATATAGGACTACAGATACTCACTGTGCTGTATATAGGGCTACAGATACTCACTGTGCTGTATATAGGACTACAGATACTCACTGTGCCAGTATATAGGGCTACAAATACTCACTGTGCTGTATATAGAGCTACAGATACTCACTGTGCCTGTATATAGAGCTACAGATACTCACTGTGCCTGTATATAGAGCTACAGATACTCACTGTGCCTGTATATAGGGCTACAAATACTCACTGTGCTGTATATAGAGCTACAGATACTCACTGTGCCTGTATATAGAGCTACAGATACTCACTGTGCCTGTATATAGGGCTACAGATACTCACTGTGCTGTATATAGGACTACAGATACTCACTGTGCCTGTATATAGGGCTACAAATACTCACTGTGCTGTATATAGAGCTACAGATACTCACTGTGCTGTATATAGAGCTACAGATACTCACTGTGCCTGTATATAGGGCTACAGATACTCACTGTGCTGTATATAGGACTACAGATACTCACTGTGCCTGTATATAGAACTACAGATACTCACTGTGCTGTATATAGAACTACAGATACTCACTGTGCCTGTATATAGAGCTACAGATACTCACTGTGCCTGTATATAGAGCTACAGATACTCACTGTGCTGTATATAGGACTACAGATACTCACTGTGCCTGTATATAGGGCTACAGATACTCACTGTGCTGTATATAGGACTACAGATACTCACTGTGCCTGTATATAGGGCTACAGATACTCACTGTGCCTGTATATAGGGCTACAGATACTCACTGTCCTGTATATAGGTCTACAGATACTCACTGTGCCTGTATATAGGGCTACAGATACTCACTGTGCTGTATATAGAGCTACAGATACTCACTGTGCTGTATATAGGGCTACAGATACTCACTGTGCCTGTATATAGGACTACAGATACTCACTGTGCTGTATATAGGACTACAGATACTCACTGTGCTGTATATAGGACTACAGATACTCACTGTGCTGTATATAGAGCTACAGATACTCACTGTGCTGTATATAGGACTACAGATACTCACTGTGCTGTATATAGAGCTACAGATACTCACTGTGCCTGTATATAGGGCTACAGATACTCACTGTGCCTGTATATAGGGCTACAGATACTCACTGTCCTGTATATAGGTCTACAGATACTCACTGTGCTGTATATAGGACTACAGATACTCACTGTGCCTGTATATAGGGCTACAGATACTCACTGTGCCTGTATATAGGGCTACAGATACTCACTGTCCTGTATATAGGTCTACAGATACTCACTGTCCTGTATATAGGGCTACAGATACTCACTGTGCCTGTATATAGGGCTACAGATACTCACTGTGCTGTATATAGAGCTACAGATACTCACTGTGCTGTATATAGGGCTACAGATACTCACTGTGCCTGTATATAGGACTACAGATACTCACTGTGCTGTATATAGGACTACAGATACTCACTGTGCTGTATATAGGACTACAGATACTCACTGTGCTGTATATAGAGCTACAGATACTCACTGTGCTGCATATAGAGCTACAGATACTCACTGTGCCTGTATATAGGGCTACAGATACTCACTGTGCCTGTATATAGAGCTACAGATACTCACTGTGCTGTATATAGGACTACAGATACTCACTGTGCTGTATATAGAGCTACAGATACTCACTGTGCTGTATATAGAGCTACAGATACTCACTGTGCCTGTATATAGGGCTACAGATACTCACTGTCCTGTATATAGAGCTACAGATACTCACTGTGCTGTATATAGGACTACAGATACTCACTGTGCTGTATATAGAGCTACAGATACTCACTGTGCCTGTATATAGAGCTACAGATACTCACTGTGCTGCATATAGAGCTACAGATACTCACTGTGCTGTATATAGGGCTACAGATACTCACTGTGCCTGTATATAGGACTACAGATACTCACTGTGCTGTATATAGGGCTACAGATACTCACTGTGCCTGTATATAGGGCTACAGATACTCACTGTGCCTGTATATAGAGCTACAGATACTCACTGTGCTGTATATAGAGCTACAGATACTCACTGTGCTGTATATAGGGCTACAGATACTCACTGTGCCTGTATATAGGGCTACAGATACTCACTGTGCCTGTATATAAAGCTACAGATACTCACTGTGCTGTATATAGAGCTACAGATACTCACTGTGCCTGTATATAGGGCTACAGATACTCACTGTGCTGTATATAGAGCTACAGATACTCACTGTGCCTGTATATAGGGCTACAGATACTCACTGTGCCTGTATATAGGACTACAGATACTCACTGTGCTGTATATAGAGCTACAGATACTCACTGTGCTGTACATAGAACTACAGATACTCACTGTGCCTGTATATAGGACTACAGATACTCACTGTGCTGTATATAGGGCTACAGATACTCACTGTGCTGTATATAGAGCTACAGATACTCACTGTGCCTGTATATAGGGCTACAGATACTCACTGTGCTGTATATAGAACTACAGATACTCACTGTGCTGTATATAGGACTACAGATACTCACTGTGCCTGTATATAGGACTACAGATACTCACTGTGCCTGTATATAGGACTACAGATACTCACTGTGCCTGTATATAGGACTACAGATACTCACTGTGCCTGTATATAGGACTACAGATACTCACTGTGCCTGTATATAGGACTACAGATACTCACTGTGCTGTATATAGGGCTACAGATACTCACTGTGCTGTATATAGGACTACAGATACTCACTGTGCCTGTATATAGGACTACAGATACTCACTGTGCCTGTATATAGGGCTACAGATACTCACTGTGCCTGTATATAGGGCTACAAATACTCACTGTGCTGTATATAGAGCTACAGATACTCACTGTGCCTGTATATAGGGCTACAGATACTCACTGTGCTGTATATAGGACTACAGATACTCACTGTGCCTGTATATAGGACTACAGATACTCACTGTGCTGTATATAGGGCTACAGATACTCACTGTGCTGTATATAGGACTACAGATACTCACTGTGCCAGTATATAGGGCTACAAATACTCACTGTGCTGTATATAGAGCTACAGATACTCACTGTGCCTGTATATAGAGCTACAGATACTCACTGTGCCTGTATATAGAGCTACAGATACTCACTGTGCCTGTATATAGGGCTACAAATACTCACTGTGCTGTATATAGAGCTACAGATACTCACTGTGCCTGTATATAGAGCTACAGATACTCACTGTGCCTGTATATAGGGCTACAGATACTCACTGTGCTGTATATAGGACTACAGATACTCACTGTGCCTGTATATAGGGCTACAAATACTCACTGTGCTGTATATAGAGCTACAGATACTCACTGTGCTGTATATAGAGCTACAGATACTCACTGTGCCTGTATATAGGGCTACAGATACTCACTGTGCTGTATATAGGACTACAGATACTCACTGTGCCTGTATATAGAACTACAGATACTCACTGTGCTGTATATAGAACTACAGATACTCACTGTGCCTGTATATAGAGCTACAGATACTCACTGTGCCTGTATATAGAGCTACAGATACTCACTGTGCTGTATATAGGACTACAGATACTCACTGTGCCTGTATATAGGGCTACAGATACTCACTGTGCTGTATATAGGACTACAGATACTCACTGTGCCTGTATATAGGGCTACAGATACTCACTGTGCCTGTATATAGGGCTACAGATACTCACTGTCCTGTATATAGGTCTACAGATACTCACTGTGCCTGTATATAGGGCTACAGATACTCACTGTGCTGTATATAGAGCTACAGATACTCACTGTGCTGTATATAGGGCTACAGATACTCACTGTGCCTGTATATAGGACTACAGATACTCACTGTGCTGTATATAGGACTACAGATACTCACTGTGCTGTATATAGGACTACAGATACTCACTGTGCTGTATATAGAGCTACAGATACTCACTGTGCTGTATATAGGACTACAGATACTCACTGTGCTGTATATAGAGCTACAGATACTCACTGTGCCTGTATATAGGGCTACAGATACTCACTGTGCCTGTATATAGGGCTACAGATACTCACTGTCCTGTATATAGGTCTACAGATACTCACTGTGCTGTATATAGGACTACAGATACTCACTGTGCCTGTATATAGGGCTACAGATACTCACTGTGCCTGTATATAGGGCTACAGATACTCACTGTCCTGTATATAGGTCTACAGATACTCACTGTCCTGTATATAGGGCTACAGATACTCACTGTGCCTGTATATAGGGCTACAGATACTCACTGTGCTGTATATAGAGCTACAGATACTCACTGTGCTGTATATAGGGCTACAGATACTCACTGTGCCTGTATATAGGACTACAGATACTCACTGTGCTGTATATAGGACTACAGATACTCACTGTGCTGTATATAGGACTACAGATACTCACTGTGCTGTATATAGAGCTACAGATACTCACTGTGCTGCATATAGAGCTACAGATACTCACTGTGCCTGTATATAGGGCTACAGATACTCACTGTGCCTGTATATAGAG
This sequence comes from Phyllobates terribilis, assembly GCF_046119375.1. Lineage (NCBI taxonomy): Eukaryota > Metazoa > Chordata > Amphibia > Anura > Dendrobatidae > Phyllobates > Phyllobates terribilis. Next base: position 320,781,137 of record NW_027362772.1, read on the forward strand.
CTACAGATACTCACTGTGCTGTATATAGGACTACAGATACTCACTGTGCTGTATATAGAGCTACAGATACTCACTGTGCTGTATATAGAGCTACAGATACTCACTGTGCCTGTATATAGGGCTACAGATACTCACTGTCCTGTATATAGAGCTACAGATACTCACTGTGCTGTATATAGGACTACAGATACTCACTGTGCTGTATATAGAGCTACAGATACTCACTGTGCCTGTATATAGAGCTACAGATACTCACTGTGCTGCATATAGAGCTACAGATACTCACTGTGCTGTATATAGGGCTACAGATACTCACTGTGCCTGTATATAGGACTACAGATACTCACTGTGCTGTATATAGGGCTACAGATACTCACTGTGCCTGTATATAGGGCTACAGATACTCACTGTGCCTGTATATAGAGCTACAGATACTCACTGTGCTGTATATAGAGCTACAGATACTCACTGTGCTGTATATAGGGCTACAGATACTCACTGTGCCTGTATATAGGGCTACAGATACTCACTGTGCCTGTATATAAAGCTACAGATACTCACTGTGCTGTATATAGAGCTACAGATACTCACTGTGCCTGTATATAGGGCTACAGATACTCACTGTGCTGTATATAGAGCTACAGATACTCACTGTGCCTGTATATAGGGCTACAGATACTCACTGTGCCTGTATATAGGACTACAGATACTCACTGTGCTGTATATAGAGCTACAGATACTCACTGTGCTGTACATAGAACTACAGATACTCACTGTGCCTGTATATAGGACTACAGATACTCACTGTGCTGTATATAGGGCTACAGATACTCACTGTGCTGTATATAGAGCTACAGATACTCACTGTGCCTGTATATAGGGCTACAGATACTCACTGTGCTGTATATAGAACTACAGATACTCACTGTGCTGTATATAGGACTACAGATACTCACTGTGCCTGTATATAGGACTACAGATACTCACTGTGCCTGTATATAGGACTACAGATACTCACTGTGCCTGTATATAGGACTACAGATACTCACTGTGCCTGTATATAGGACTACAGATACTCACTGTGCCTGTATATAGGACTACAGATACTCACTGTGCTGTATATAGGGCTACAGATACTCACTGTGCTGTATATAGAGCTACAGATACTCACTGTGCCTGTATATAGGGCTACAGATACTCACTGTGCTGTATATAGAACTACAGATACTCACTGTGCTGTATATAGGACTACAGATACTCACTGTGCCTGTATATAGGACTACAGATACTCACTGTGCCTGTATATAGGGCTACAGATACTCACTGTGCCTGTATATAGAGCTACAGATACTCACTTTGCCTGTATATAGAGCTACAGATACTCACTGTGCCTGTATATAGGGCTACAGATACTCACTGTGCTGTATATAGAGCTACAGATACTCACTGTGCCTGTATATAGGACTACAGATACTCACTGTGCCTGTATATAGAGCTACAGATACTCACTGTGCTGTATATAGAGCTACAGATACTCACTGTGCCTGTATATAGGACTACAGATACTCACTGTGCCTGTATATAGAGCTACAGATACTCACTGTGCCTGTATATAGAGCTACAGATACTCACTGTGCCTGTATATAGAGCTACAGATACTCACTGTGCTGTATATAGAGCTACAGATACTCACTGTGCCTGTATATAGGACTACAGATACTCACTGTGCCTGTATACAGGACTACAGATACTCACTGTGCTGTATATAGAGCTACAGATACTCACTGTGCCTGTATATAGAGCTACAGATACTCACTGTGCTGTATATAGAGCTACAGATACTCACTGTGCCTGTATATAGGGCTACAGATACTCACTGTGCCTGTATACAGGACTACAGATACTCACTGTGCTGTATATAGAGCTACAGATACTCACTGTGCTGTATATAGGGCTACAGATACTCACTGTGCTGTATATAGGTCTACAGATACTCACTGTGCTGTATATAGAGCTACAGATACTCACTGTGCCTGTATATAGGACTACAGATACTCACTGTGCCTGTATATAGGGCTACCGATACTCACTGTGCTGTATATAGGGCTACAGATACTCACTGTGCTGTATATAGAGCTACAGATACTCACTGTGCCTGTATATAGGGCTACAGATACTCACTGTGCCTGTATATAGAGCTACAGATACTCACTGTGCCTGTATACAGGACTACAGATACTCACTGTGCTGTATATAGGGCTACAGATACTCACTGTGCCAGTATATAGGGCTACAGATACTCACTGTGCCTGTATATAGGGCTACAGATACTCACTGTGCCTGTATATAGAGCTACAGATACTCACTGTGCCTGTATATAGGGCTACAGATAATCACTGTGCCAGTATATAGGGCTACAGATACTCACTGTGCCTGTATATAGAGCTACAGATACTCCTGTGCTGTATATAGGGCTACAGATACTCACTGTGCCAGTATATAGGGCTACAGATACTCACTGTGCCTGTATATAGGGCTACAGATACTCACTGTGCCTGTATATAGAGCTACAGATACTCACTGTGCCTGTATATAGGGCTACAGATACTCACTGTGCCAGTATATAGGACTACAGATACTCACTGTGCTGTATATAGGACTACAGATACTCACTGTGCTGTATATAGGACTACAGATACTCACTGTGCCAGTATATAGGGCTACAGATACTCACTGTGCCAGTATATAGGACTACAGATACTCACTGTGCCAGTATATAGAGCTACAGATACTCACTGTGCTGTATATAGGACTACAGATACTCACTGTGCCAGTATATAGGGCTACAGATACTCACTGTGCCAGTATATAGGGCTACAGATACTCACTGTGCCTGTATATAGGACTACAGATACTCACTGTGCCTGTATATAGCGTTACAGATACTCACTGTGCCTGTATATAGGACTACAGATACTCACTGTGCCAGTATATAGGGCTACAGATACTCACTGTACCAGTATATAGGACTACAGATACTCACTGTGCCAGTATATAGGGCTACAGATACTCACTGTGCCAGTATATAGGGCTACAGATACTCACTGTGCCAGTATATAGGGTTACAGATACTCACTGTGCCTGTATATAGGACTACAGATACTCACTGTGCCAGTATATAGGGCTACAGATACTCACTGTGCCAGTATATAGGGCTACAGATACTCACTGTGCCAGTATATAGGGCTACAGATACTCACTGTGCCAGTATATAGGGCTACAGATACTCACTGTGCCAGTATATAGGGCTACAGATACTCACTGTGCCAGTATATAGGGCTACAGATACTCACTGTGCTGTATATAGGGCTACAGATACTCACTGTGCCTGTATATAGAGCTACAGATACTCCTGTGCTGTATATAGGGCTACAGATACTCACTGTGCCAGTATATAGGGCTACAGATACTCACTGTGCCTGTATATAGGGCTACAGATACTCACTGTGCTGTATATAGAGCTACAGATACTCACTGTGCCTGTATATAGGGCTACAGATACTCACTGTGCCAGTATATAGGGCTACAGATACTCACTGTGCCTGTATATAGGACTACAGATACTCACTGTGCCAGTATATAGGGCTACAGATACTCACTGTGCCAGTACATAGGGCTACAGATACTCACTGTGCCAGTATATAGGACTACAGATACTCACTGTGCCTGTATATAGGGCTACAGATACTCACTGTGCCAGTATATAGGGCTACAGATACTCACTGTGCCAGTATATAGGGCTACAGATACTCACTGTGCCTGTATATAGGACTACAGATACTCACTGTGCCTGTATATAGGACTACAGATACTCACTGTGCCAGTATATAGGACTACAGATACTCACTGTGTCTGTATATAGGGCTACAGATACTCACTGTGCCAGTATATAGGGCTACAGATACTCACTGTGCCAGTATATAGGGCTACAGATACTCTCTGTGCCTGTATATAGAGCTACAGATACTCACTGTGCAGTATATAGGGCTACAGATACTCACTGTGCCAGTATATAGGGCTACAGATACTCACTGTGCCTGTATATAGGACTACAGATACTCACTGTGCTGTATATAGAGTTACAGATACTCACTGTGCTGTATATAGGGTTACAGATACTCACTGTGCTGTATATAGGGTTACAGATACTCACTATGCCTGTATATAGAGCTACAGATACTCACTGTGCCTGTATATAGGGTTACAGATACTCACTGTGCCTGTATATAGGGCTACAGATACTCACTGTGCTGTATATAGGGCTACAGATACTCACTGTGCCTGTATATAGAGCTACAGATACTCACTGTGCCTGTATATAGAGCTACAGATACTCACTGTGCCTGTATATAGGACTACAGATACTCACTGTGCCTGTATATAGAGCTACAGATACTCACTGTGCCTGTATATAGAGCTACAGATACTCACTGTGCCTGTATATAGGACTACAGATACTCACTGTGCCTGTATATAGGGCTACAGATACTCACTGTGCTGTATATAGGGCTACAGATACTCACTGTGCCTGTATATAGAGCTACAGATACTCACTGTGCCTGTATATAGAGCTACAGATACTCACTGTGCTGTATATAGAGCTACAGATACTCACTGTGCCTGTATATAGGGCTACAGATACTCACTGTGCCTGTATACAGGACTACAGATACTCACTGTGCTGTATATAGAGCTACAGATACTCACTGTGCTGTATATAGGGCTACAGATACTCACTGTGCTGTATATAGGACTACAGATACTCACTGTGCCTGTATATAGGGCTACAGATATTCACTGTGCTGTATATAGAGCTACAGATACTCACTGTGCCTGTATATAGAGCTACAGATACTCACTGTGCCTGTATACAGGACTACAGATACTCACTGTGCTGTATATAGAGCTACAGATACTCACTGTGCTGTATATAGGGCTACAGATACTCACTGTGCCTGTATATAGGGCTACAGATACTCACTGTGCCAGTATACAGGACTACAGATACTCACTGTGCCTGTATATAGGGCTACAGATACTCACTGTGCTGTATATAGGGCTACAGATACTCACTGTGCCTGTATATAGAGCTACAGATACTCACTGTGCTGTATATAGGGCTACAGATACTCACTGTGCTGTATGTAGAGCTACAGATACTCACTGTGCTGTATATAGGGCTACAGATACTTACTGTGCTGTATATAGGGCTACAGATACTCACTGTGCTGTATATAGGGCTACAGATACTCACTGTGCTGTATATAGAGCTACAGATACTCACTGTGCTGTATATAGGGCTACAGATATTCACTGTGCCTGTATATAGGACTACAGATACTCACTGTGCTGTATATAGGGCTACAGATACTCACTGTGCTGTATATAGGGCTACAGATACTCACTGTGCTGTATATAGAGCTACAGATACTCACTGTGCTGTATATAGGGCTACAGATATTCACTGTGCCTGTATATAGGACTACAGATACTCACTGTGCTGTATATAGGGCTACAGATACTCACTGTGCTGTATATAGGGCTACAGATACTCACTGTGCTGTATATAGAGCTACAGATACTCACTGTGCTGTATATAGGGCTACAGATACTCACTGTGCCTGTATATAGGGCTACAGATACTCACTGTGCTGTATATAGAGCTACAGATACTCACTGTGCCTGTATATAGGGCTACAGATACTCACTGTGCCAGTATATAGGGCTACAGATACTCACTGTGCCTGTATATAGGACTACAGATACTCACTGTGCCAGTATATAGGGCTACAGATACTCACTGTGCCAGTACATAGGGCTACAGATACTCACTGTGCCAGTATATAGGACTACAGATACTCACTGTGCCTGTATATAGGGCTACAGATACTCACTGTGCCAGTATATAGGGCTACAGATACTCACTGTGCCAGTATATAGGGCTACAGATACTCACTGTGCCTGTATATAGGACTACAGATACTCACTGTGCCTGTATATAGGACTACAGATACTCACTGTGCCAGTATATAGGACTACAGATACTCACTGTGTCTGTATATAGGGCTACAGATACTCACTGTGCCAGTATATAGGGCTACAGATACTCACTGTGCCAGTATATAGGGCTAGAGATACTCACTGTGCCTGTATATAGAGCTACAGATACTCACTGTGCAGTATATAGGGCTACAGATACTCACTGTGCCAGTATATAGGGCTACAGATACTCACTGTGCCTGTATATAGGACTACAGATACTCACTGTGCTGTATATAGAGTTACAGATACTCACTGTGCTGTATATAGGGTTACAGATACTCACTGTGCTGTATATAGGGTTACAGATACTCACTGTGCCTGTATATAGGGCTACAGATACTCACTGTGCTGTATATAGGGCTACAGATACTCACTGTGCCTGTATATAGAGCTACAGATACTCACTGTGCCTGTATATAGAGCTACAGATACTCACTGTGCCTGTATATAGGACTACAGATACTCACTGTGCCTGTATATAGAGCTACAGATACTCACTGTGCTGTATATAGAGCTACAGATACTCACTGTGCCTGTATATAGGGCTACAGATACTCACTGTGCCTGTATACAGGACTACAGATACTCACTGTGCTGTATATAGAGCTACAGATACTCACTGTGCTGTATATAGGGCTACAGATACTCACTGTGCTGTATATAGGACTACAGATACTCACTGTGCCTGTATATAGGGCTACCGATACTCACTGTGCTGTATATAGGGCTACAGATACTCACTGTGCTGTATATAGAGCTACAGATACTCACTGTGCCTGTATATAGGGCTACAGATACTCACTGTGCTGTATATAGAGCTACAGATACTCACTGTGCCTGTATACAGGACTACAGATACTCACTGTGCTGTATATAGAGCTACAGATACTCACTGTGCCTGTATATAGGGCTACAGATACTCACTGTGCCTGTATATAGAGCTACAGATACTCACTGTGCCTGTATACAGGACTACAGATACTCACTGTGCTGTATATAGAGCTACAGATACTCACTGTGCTGTATATAGGGCTACAGATACTCACTGTGCCTGTATATAGGGCTACAGATACTCACTGTGCCAGTATACAGGACTACAGATACTCACTGTGCCTGTATATAGGGCTACAGATACTCACTGTGCTGTATATAGGGCTACAGATACTCACTGTGCCTGTATATAGAGCTACAGATACTCACTGTGCTGTATATAGGGCTACAGATACTCACTGTGCTGTATGTAGAGCTACAGATACTCACTGTGCTGTATATAGGGCTACAGATACTCACTGTGCTGTATATAGGGCTACAGATACTCACTGTGCTGTATATAGGGCTACAGATACTCACTGTGCTGTATATAGAGCTACAGATACTCACTGTGCTGTATATAGGGCTACAGATATTCACTGTGCCTGTATATAGGACTACAGATACTCACTGTGCTGTATATAGGGCTACAGATACTCACTGTGCTGTATATAGGGCTACAGATACTCACTGTGCTGTATATAGAGCTACAGATACTCACTGTGCTGTATATAGGGCTACAGATATTCACTGTGCCTGTATATAGGACTACAGATACTCACTGTGCTGTATATAGGGCTACAGATACTCACTGTGCCTGTATATAGGGCTACAGATACTCACTGTGCTGTATATAGAGCTACAGATACTCACTGTGCCTGTATATAGGGCTACAGATACTCACTGTGCCAGTATATAGGGCTACAGATACTCACTGTGCCTGTATATAGGACTACAGATACTCACTGTGCCAGTATATAGGGCTACAGATACTCACTGTGCCAGTACATAGGGCTACAGATACTCACTGTGCCAGTATATAGGACTACAGATACTCACTGTGCCTGTATATAGGGCTACAGATACTCACTGTGCCAGTATATAGGGCTACAGATACTCACTGTGCCAGTATATAGGGCTACAGATACTCACTGTGCCTGTATATAGGACTACAGATACTCACTGTGCCTGTATATAGGACTACAGATACTCACTGTGCCAGTATATAGGACTACAGATACTCACTGTGTCTGTATATAGGGCTACAGATACTCACTGTGCCAGTATATAGGGCTACAGATACTCACTGTGCCAGTATATAGGGCTACAGATACTCACTGTGCCTGTATATAGAGCTACAGATACTCACTGTGCAGTATATAGGGCTACAGATACTCACTGTGCCAGTATATAGGGCTACAGATACTCACTGTGCCTGTATATAGGACTACAGATACTCACTGTGCTGTATATAGAGTTACAGATACTCACTGTGCTGTATATAGGGTTACAGATACTCACTGTGCTGTATATAGGGTTACAGATACTCACTGTGCCTGTATATAGAGCTACAGATACTCACTGTGCTGTATATAGGGCTACAGATACTCACTGTGCCTGTATATAGGGTTACAGATACTCACTGTGCCTATATATAGGGCTACAGATACTCACTGTGCTGTATATAGGGCTACAGATACTCACTGTGCCTGTATATAGAGCTACAGATACTCACTGTGCCTGTATATAGAGCTACAGATACTCACTGTGCCTGTATATAGGACTACAGATACTCACTGTGCCTGTATATAGAGCTACAGATACTCACTGTGCTGTATATAGAGCTACAGATACTCACTGTGCCTGTATATAGGGCTACAGATACTCACTGTGCCTGTATACAGGACTACAGATACTCACTGTGCTGTATATAGAGCTACAGATACTCACTGTGCTGTATATAGGGCTACAGATACTCACTGTGCTGTATATAGGACTACAGATACTCACTGTGCCTGTATATAGGGCTACCGATACTCACTGTGCTGTATATAGGGCTACAGATACTCACTGTGCTGTATATAGAGCTACAGATACTCACTGTGCCTGTATATAGGGCTACAGATACTCACTGTGCCTGTATATAGAGCTACAGATACTCACTGTGCCTGTATACAGGACTACAGATACTCACTGTGCTGTATATAGAGCTACAGATACTCACTGTGCTGTATATAGGGCTACAGATACTCACTGTGCCTGTATATAGGGCTACAGATACTCACTGTGCCAGTATACAGGACTACAGATACTCACTGTGCCTGTATATAGAGCTACAGATACTCACTGTGCTGTATATAGGGCTACAGATACTCACTGTGCTGTATATAGGACTACAGATACTCACTGTGCCTGTATATAGAGCTACAGATACTCACTGTGCTGTATATAGGGCTACAGATACTCACTGTGCCTGTATATAGAGCTACAGATACTCACTGTGCTGTATATAGGGCTACAGATACTCACTGTGCCTGTATATAGGGCTACAGATACTCACTGTGCTGTATATAGGGCTACAGATACTCACTGTGCCTGTATATAGAGCTACAGATACTCACTGTGCCTGTATATAGAGCTACAGATACTCCTGTGCTGTATATAGGGCTACAGATACTCACTGTGCTGTATGTAGAGCTACAGATACTCACTGTGCTGTATATAGGGCTACAGATACTCACTGTGCTGTATATAGGGCTACAGATACTCACTGTGCTGTATATAGGGCTACAGATACTCACTGTGCTGTATATAGAGCTACAGATACTCACTGTGCTGTATATAGGGCTACAGATATTCACTGTGCCTGTATATAGGACTACAGATACTCACTGTGCTGTATATAGGGCTACAGATACTCACTGTGCTGTATATAGGGCTACAGATACTCACTGTGCTGTATATAGAGCTACAGATACTCACTGTGCTGTATATAGGGCTACAGATATTCACTGTGCCTGTATATAGGACTACAGATACTCACTGTGCTGTATATAGAGCTACAGATACTCACTGTGCCTGTATATAGGGCTACAGATACTCACTGTGCCTGTATATAGGGCTACAGATACTCACTGTGCCTGTATATAGAGCTACAGATACTCACTGTGCTGTATATAGAGCTACAGATACTCACTGTGCTGTATATAGGGCTACAGATACTCACTGTGCTGTATATAGAGCTACAGATACTCACTGTGCTGTATATAGGGCTACAGATACTCACTGTGCCTGTATATAGAGCTACAGATACTCACTGTGCCTGTATATAGGGCTACAGATACTCACTGTGCCTGTATATAGGACTACAGATACTCACTGTGCCTGTATATAGGGCTACAGATACTCACTGTGCTGTATATAGGGCTACAGATACTCACTGTGCCTGTATATAGAGCTACAGATACTCACTGTGCTGTATATAGGGCTACAGATACTCACTGTGCTGTATATAGAGCTACAGATACTCACTGTGCTGTATATAGGGCTACAGATACTCACTGTGCTGTATATAGGGCTACAGATACTCACTGTGCCTGTATATAGGGCTACAGATACTCACTGTGCCTGTATATAGGGCTACAGATACTCACTGTGCTGCATATAGAGCTACAGATACTCACTGTGCTGTATATAGGACTACAGATACTCACTGTGCTGTATATAGGGCTACAGATACTCACTGTGCTGCATATAGAGCTACAGACAGTCACTGTGCTGTATATAGGGCTACAGATACTCACTGTGCCTGTATATAGGGCTACAGATACTCACTGTGCTGTATATAGGACTACAGATACTCACTGTGCTGTATATAGGGCTACAGATACTCACTGTGCTGCATATAGAGCTACAGACACTCACTGTGCTGTATATAGGGCTACAGATACTCACTGTGCCTGTATATAGGGCTACAGATACTCACTGTGCCTGTATATAGGGCTACAGATACTCACTGTGCCTGTATATAGGGCTACAGATACTCACTGTGCTGTATATAGGGCTATAGATACTGTGCTGTTTGCTGACATGGTGTGTACCACAATCAACATGGACCAGAGGAAGCAAAGGAAAGAGTTGTCTCAGGAGATTCGAAAGAAAATTATGGACAAGCACGTTAAAAGTAAAGGTTATAAGACCATCTCCAAGCAGCTTGATGTTCCTGTGGCTACAGTTGCACATATTATTCAGAAATTTAAGATCCATGGGACTGTAGCCAACCTCCCTGGACGTGGCCGCAGGAGGAAAACTGATGACAAATCAAAGAGACAGATAATACGAATGGTAACAAAAGAGCCCAGGATAACTTCTAAAGAGAGTAAAAGTGAACTTCATGTTATGTTCTGCTACCAAAGCTAAGGAAAGAGAGGAGATCTGTCCCTACTATAGGACTCAGCTGAATCCCTACGATGTAACAGGGAACCTGATCCTGCGATCAGACCTGCTAAAGTCCTAATCTAGTCTGTACGGAGACCTATAGATGTGGGGAGGGAATCCCTACAAGTACTAAGGACTGGGAGGAATATGGGACACCTCCTAACAGAAATAGTAGCAGAAAGACGAACAAACAAAAATAGATAGAACTTAGAGGTCCGTAGACCAAGCAAACTAACAGAGTTAGATACAGAGCACAGGCTAGCTAGAAAGTAGATATACAATGAAGTCCAGCAAAGCCAGAAGGGCGGAGCAGGATTAAATAGGCCAACAAGGTCATGTGACCAGCAAAGGAAAAAAAACCTAACAGCAAGGTTCTAACACTTCAAGCTCAAGGAACATCAGTGTCAGATCGCACCATCCGTCGTTTTTTGATCCAAAGTGGACTTCATGGGAGACGACCAAGGAGAACACCATTGTTGACAAATAAACAAAAAAAGGCAGACTGGAATTTGCCAAACTACATGGTGATAAGCCACAAAGCTTCTGAGAGAATGTCCTATGGACAGAAGAGACAAAAATGGAAGTTTTTGGCAAGGCACATCAGCTCTATGTTCACAGACGGAAAAATGAAGCATATCAAGAAAAGAACACTGTCCCTACTGTGAAACATGGTGGAGGCTCTGTTATGTTCTGGGGCTGCTTTGCTGCATCTGGCACAGGGTGTCTTGAATCTGTGCAGGGTACAATGAAATCTCAAGACTATCAAAGCATTCTAGAGAGAAATGTGCTGCCCAGTGTCAGAAAGCTTGGTCTCAGTCACAGGTCATGGGTCTTGTAACAGGATAATGACCTAAAGCACACTGCTAAAAACACCCAAGAATGGCTAAGAGGAAAACATTGGACTATTCTGAAGTGGCTTCTATGAGCCCTGACCTAAATCCTATTGAGCATCTTTGGAAAGAGCTGAAACATGCCGTCTGGAAAAGGCAACCTTCAACCACGAGACAACTGGAGCAGTTTACTCATGAGGAGTCTCCAAAATACCTGGCGAGAGGTGCAGAAGTCTCATTGACAGTTACAGGAATCGTCTGATTGCAGCGATCGCCGCAAAAGGTTCAACAAAATATTAAGTTAAGAAGAAGAAGAACCATCATTTCTGTCCGGGCCGATTTCATGAGGTTCATTTATTTAAATATTCTGTGGAAGCAGAGAAGCAATGTCTGACTTTCATCTGTTCATTTTCATAGATATTTAATTATTATTACTTTTGTCAGATTCAGGTTATTTCTGTGACCATTGTGGGGTTTTCTTTCATTAAACGAGGGGGACCAACAATTTTGACCACATGTGTGTGTATATATAGACCAGGCTACAGGGGTCAGTACTGGAGGGGTCACAGATAATAGTGGGGTACCAAAGGGGTCAGTACTGGGGAGGTCACAGATAACAGTAGGGTACCACAGGGGTCACAGAAAACAGTGGGGTACTACAGTGGTGAGTACTGGAGGGGTCACAAATAATAGTGGGGTACCGCAGGGGTCAGTACTGGAGGGGTCACAGACAATAGTGGGGTACCACAGGGGTCAGTACTGGAGGGGTGACAGATAATAGTGGAGTACCACAGGGGTCAGTACTGGAGGAGTCACAGATAATAGTGGGGTACCGCAGGGGTCAGTACTAGAGGGGTCACAGATAACAGTGGGGTACCACAGGGGTCAGTACTGGAGGGGTCACAGATAACAGTGGGGTACCACAAGGGTCAGCATTGGCATCTTCTTTTTTGGTATATTACAGAGGCGGATGATGTAATATCTCAGAGGGATCGGAGGCGTTCAGTGAAGTGTAATGTGAGTGAATGTAAGATCCCATCTCATTCCTGATACTGTACAACCCTACTGGGCTCAGCTTCTCTGGATTTCCACAACGCCATCCTGCGGGATCACACTGACCCTACAGTGCCATCCTGCGGGATCACACCGTCCCTACAGTGCCATCCTGCTGGATCACACTGACCCTACAGCGCCATCCTGCGGGATCACACCATCCCTACAGTGCCATCCTGCGGGATCACACCGTCCGTACAGTGTCATCCTGCTGGATCACACCGACCCTACAGTGCCATCCTGCTGGATCACACCGACCCTACAGTGCCATCCTGTGGGATCACACCGTCCCTACAGTGCCATCCTGTGGGATCACACAGTCCCTACAGTGCCATCCTGCGGGATCACACAGTCCCTACAGTGCCATCCTGCGGGATCACAAAGTCCCTACAGTGCCATCCTGCGGGATCACACAGACCCTACAGTGCCATCCTGCGGGATCACACCGTCCCTACAGTGCCATCCTGCGGGATCACACCGTCCCTACAGTGCCATCCTGCGGGATCACACCAACCCTACAGTGCCATCCTGCGGGATCACACCAACCCTACAGTGCCATCCTGCTGGATCACACCGTCCCTACAGTGCCATCCTGTGGGATCACACAGTCCCTACAGTGCCATCCTGCGGGATCACACAGTCCCTACAGTGCCATCCTGCGGGATCACACCGTCCCTACAGTGCCATCCTGCGGGATCACACCGTCCCTACAGTGCCATCCTGCGGGATCACACCGTCCTTACAGTGCCATCCTGCTGGATCACACCGTCCCTACAGTGCTATCCTGCGGGATCACACCGTCCGTACAGTGTCATCCTGCTGGATCACACCGTCCCTACAGTGCCATCCTGCTGGATCACACCAACCCTACAGTGCCATCCTGCTGGATCATACTGACCCTACAGTGCCATCCTGCGGGATCACATAGTTCCTACAGCTCCAAACTGCTGGATTACACCGTAACTACAGCGCCATCCTGTGGGATCACACCGTCCCTACAGCGCCATCCTGGGGGATCACACCGTCCCTACAGTGCCATCCTGCTGGATCAAACTGACCCTACAGTGCCATCCTGCGGGATTACACCGTCCCTACAGTGCCCTCCAGCGGGATTACACCGTCCCTACAGTGGGATTCTGCGGGATCACACCGACCCTACAGTGCCATCCTGCAGGATCACACCGTCCCTACAGTGCCATCCTGTGGGGTCACACCGTCCCTACAGTGGGATCCTGCGGGATCACACCGACCCTACAGTGCCATCCTGCGGGATCACACCGTCCCTACAGTGCCATCCTGCTGGATCACACCATCCCTACAGTGCCATCCTGCGGGATCACACCGACCCTACAGTGCCATCCTGCTGGATCACACCGTCCCTACAACGCCATCCTGCTGGATCACACCGTCTCTACAGTGCCATCCTGCGGGATCACACCGTCCCTACAGTGCCATCCTGCGGGATCACACCGACCCTACAGTGCCATCCTGCTGGATCACACTAACCCTACAGTGCCATCCTGCGGGATCACACCAACCCTGCAGCGCCATCCTGCTGGATCACACCGTCCCTACAGCGCCATCCTGCTGGATCACACTGATCCTACAGTGCCATCCTGCTGGATCACACCGTCCCTACAGCGCCATCCTGCGGGATCACACCGTCCCTACAGCGCTATCCTGCTGGATCACACCGACCCTACAGCGCCATCCTGCTGGATCACACCGACCCTACAGCGCCATCCTGCGGGATCACACCGTCCCTACAGCGCCATCCTGCTGGATCACACCGACCCTACAGAGCCATCCTGCTGGATCACACCGTCCCTACAGCTCCATCCTGCTGGATCACACCGTCCCTACAGTGCCATCCTGCGGGATCACACTGTCTCTACAGTGCCATCCTGCGGGATCACACCGTCCCTACAGTGCCATACTGCGGGATCACATTGCCCCTACAGTGCCATCCTGCGGGATCACACCGACCCTACAGTGCCATCCTGCGGGATCACACCGACCCTACAGTGCCATCCTGCTGGATCACACTGACCCTACAGTGCCATCCTGCGGGATCACAGCGTCCCTACAGTGCCATCATGCGGGATCACATCGCCCCTACAGCGCCATCCTGCGGGATCACACGACCCTACAGTGCCATCCTGCTGGATCACACCGACCCTACAGTGCCATCCTGCGGGATCACACCGACCCTACAGTGCCATCCTGCTGGATCACACCGTCCCTACAGTGCCATCCTGCGGGATCACACTGACCCTACAGTGCCATCCTGCGGGATCACACCGTCCCTACAGTGCCATCCTGCGGGATCACACCGTCCCTACAGTGCCATCCTGCTGGATCACACCAACCCTACAGTGCCATCCTGCTGGATCACACTGACCCTACAGTGCCATCCTGCGGGATCACACCGTCCCTACAGCGCCATCCTGCTGGATTACACCGTAACTACAGCGCCATCCTGTGGGATCACACCGTCCCTACAGCGCCATCCTGCGGGATCACACCGTCCCTACAGTGCCATCCTACTGGATCACACCGTCCCTACAGTGCCATCCTGCTGGATCACACTGACCCTACAGTGCCATCCTGCGGGATTACACCGTCCCTACAGTGCCCTCCTGCGGGATTACACCGTCCCTACAGTGGGATCCTGCGGGATCACACCGACCCTACAGTGCCATCCTGCGGGATCACACCGTCCCTACAGTGCCATCCTGCTGGATCACACCGTCCCTACAGCGCCATCCTGCGGGATCACACCGTCCCTACAGCGCTATCCTGCTGGATCACACCGACCCTACAGCGCCATCCTGCTGGATCACACCGACCCTACAGCGCCATCCTGCGGGATCACACCGTCCCTACAGCGCCATCCTGCTGGATCACACCGACCCTACAGAGCCATCCTGCTGGATCACACCGTCCCTACAGCTCCATCCTGCTGGATCACACCGTCCCTACAGTGCCATCCTGCGGGATCACACTGTCTCTACAGTGCCATCCTGCGGGATCACACCGTCCCTACAGTGCCATACTGCGGGATCACATTGCCCCTACAGTGCCATCCTGCGGGATCACACCGACCCTACAGTGCCATCCTGCGGGATCACACCGACCCTACAGTGCCATCCTGCTGGATCACACTGACCCTACAGTGCCATCCTGCGGGATCACAGCGTCCCTACAGTGCCATCATGCGGGATCACATCGCCCCTACAGCGCCATCCTGCGGGATCACACGACCCTACAGTGCCATCCTGCTGGATCACACCGACCCTACAGTGCCATCCTGCGGGATCACACCGACCCTACAGTGCCATCCTGCTGGATCACACCGTCCCTACAGTGCCATCCTGCGGGATCACACTGACCCTACAGTGCCATCCTGCGGGATCACACCGTCCCTACAGTGCCATCCTGCGGGATCACACCGTCCCTACAGTGCCATCCTGCTGGATCACACCAACCCTACAGTGCCATCCTGCTGGATCACACTGACCCTACAGTGCCATCCTGCGGGATCACACCGTCCCTACAGCGCCATCCTGCTGGATTACACCGTAACTACAGCGCCATCCTGTGGGATCACACCGTCCCTACAGCGCCATCCTGCGGGATCACACCGTCCCTACAGTGCCATCCTACTGGATCACACCGTCCCTACAGTGCCATCCTGCTGGATCACACTGACCCTACAGTGCCATCCTGCGGGATTACACCGTCCCTACAGTGCCCTCCTGCGGGATTACACCGTCCCTACAGTGGGATCCTGCGGGATCACACCGACCCTACAGTGCCATCCTGCTGGATCACACCGTCCCTACAGTGCCATCCTGTGGGGTCACACCGTCCCTACAGTGGGATCCTGCGGGATCACACCGACCCTACAGTGCCATCCTGCGGGATCACACCGTCCCTACAGTGCCATCCTGCTGGATCACACCGTCCCTACAGTGCCATCCTGCGGGATCACACCGACCCTACAGTGCCATCCTGCTGGATCACACCGTCCCTACAGCGCCATCCTGCTGGATCACACCGTCCCTACAGTGCCATCCTGCGGGATCACACCGTCCCTACAGTGCCATCCTGCTGGATCACACCGACCCTACAGTGCCATCCTGCTGGATCACACCGTCCCTACAGCGCCATCCTGCTGGATCACACCGTCTCTACAGTGCCATCCTGCGGGATCACACCGTCCCTACAGTGCCATCCTGCGGGATCACACCGACCCTACAGTGCCATCCTGCTGGATCACACTAACCCTACAGTGCCATCCTGCGGGATCACACCAACCCTACAGCGCCATCCTGCTGGATCACACTAACCCTACAGTGCCATCCTGCGGGATCACACCAACCCTACAGCGCCATCCTGCTGGATCACACCGTCCCTACAACGCCATCCTGCTGGATCACACTGATCCTACAGTGCCATCCTGCTAGATCACACCGTCCCTACAGTGCCATCCTGCTGGATCACACCGATCCTACAGCGCCATCCTGTGGGATCACACCGTCCCTACAGCGCCATCCTGCTGGATCACACTGACCCTACAGCGCCATCCTGCTGGATCACACCGACCCTACAGCGCCATCCTGCGGGATCACACCGTCCCTACAGCGCCATCCTGCTGGATCACACTGACCCTACAGCGCCATCCTGCTGGATCACACCGACCCTACAGTGCCATCCTGCGGGATCACACCGTCCCTACAGTGCCATCCTGCGGGATCACATCGCCCCTACAGTGCCATCCTGCGGGATCACACCGACCCTACAGTGCCATCCTGCGGGATCACACCGACCCTACAGTGCCATCCTGCTGGATCACACCGTCCCTACAGTGCCATCCTGCGGGATCACACTGACCCTACAGTGCCATCCTGCGGGATCACAGCGTCCCTACAGTGCCATGCTGCGGGATCACATCGACCCTACAGCGCCATCCTGCGGGATCACACGACCCTACAGTGCCATCCTGCTGGATCACACCGTCCCTACAGCGCCATCCTGCTGGATCACACTGACCCTACAGCGCCATCCTGCTGGATCACACCGACCCTACAGCGCCATCCTGCGGGATCACACCGTCCCTACAGCGCCATCCTGCTGGATCACACCGACCCTACAGAGCCATCCTGCTGGATCACACCGTCCCTACAGCGCCATCCTGCTGGATCACACCGTCCCTACAGTGCCATCCTGCGGGATCACACTGTCTCTACAGTGCCATCCTGCGGGATCACACCGTCCCTACAGTGCCATCCTGCGGGATCACATCGCCCCTACAGTGTCATCCTGCGGGATCACACCGACCCTACAGTGCCATCCTGCGGGATCACACCGACCCTACAGTGCCATCCTGCTGGATCACACCGTCCCTACAGTGCCATCCTGCGGGATCACACTGACCCTACAGTGCCATCCTGCGGGATCACAGCGTCCCTACAGTGCCATGCTGCGGGATCACATCGCCCCTACAGCGCCATCCTGCGGGATCACATGACCCTACAGTGCCATCCTGCTGGATCACACCGACCCTACAGTGCCATCCTGCGGGATCACACCGACCCTACAGTGCCATCCTGCTGGATCACACCGTCCCTACAGTGCCATCCTACGGGATCACACTGACCCTACAGTGCCATCCTGCGGGATCACACCGTCCGTACAGTGCCATCCTGCGGGATCACACCGTCCCTACAGTGTCATCCTGCTGGATCACACCAACCCTACAGTGCCATCCTGCTGGATCACACTGACCGTACAGTGCCATCCTGCGGGATCACACCGTCCCTACAGCGCCATCCTGCTGGATTACACCGTAACTACAGCGCCATCCTGTGGGATCACACCGTCCCTACAGCGCCATCCTGGGGGATCACACCGTCCCTACAGTGCCATCCTGCTGGATCAAACTGACCCTACAGTGCCATCCTGCGGGATTACACCGTCCCTACAGTGCCCTCCAGCGGGATTACACCGTCCCTACAGTGGGATCCTGCGGGATCACACCGACCCTACAGTGCCATCCTGCAGGATCACACCGTCCCTACAGTGCCATCCTGTGGGGTCACACCGTCCCTACAGTGGGATCCTGCGGGATCACACCGACCCTACAGTGCCATCCTGCGGGATCACACCGTCCCTACAGTGCCATCCTGCTGGATCACACCATCCCTACAGTGCCATCCTGCGGGATCACACCGACCCTACAGTGCCATCCTGCTGGATCACACCGTCCCTACAACGCCATCCTGCTGGATCACACCGTCTCTACAGTGCCATCCTGCGGGATCACACCGTCCCTACAGTGCCATCCTGCGGGATCACACCGACCCTACAGTGCCATCCTGCTGGATCACACTAACCCTACAGTGCCATCCTGCGGGATCACACCAACCCTGCAGCGCCATCCTGCTGGATCACACCGTCCCTACAGCGCCATCCTGCTGGATCACACTGATCCTACAGCGCCATCCTGCTGGATCACACCGTCCCTACAGCGCCATCCTGCGGGATCACACCGTCCCTACAGCGCTATCCTGCTGGATCACACCGACCCTACAGCGCCATCTTGCTGGATCACACCGACCCTACAGCGCCATCCTGCGGGATCACACCGTCCCTACAGTGCCATCCTGCGGGATCACACCGTCCCTACAGTGCCATCCTGCTGGATCACACCAACCCTACAGTGCCATCCTGCTGGATCACACCGTCCCTACAGCTCCATCCTGCTGGATCACACCGTCCCTACAGTGCCATCCTGCGGGATCACACTGTCTCTACAGTGCCATCCTGCGGGATCACACCGTCCCTACAGTGCCATACTGCGGGATCACATTGCCCCTACAGTGCCATCCTGCGGGATCACACCGACCCTACAGTGCCATCCTGCGGGATCACACCGACCCTACAGTGCCATCCTGCTGGATCACACTGACCCTACAGTGCCATCCTGCGGGATCACAGCGTCCCTACAGTGCCATCCTGCGGGATCACATCGCCCCTACAGCGCCATCCTGCGGGATCACACGACCCTACAGTGCCATCCTGCTGGATCACACCGACCCTACAGTGCCATCCTGCGGGATCACACCGACCCTACAGTGCCATCCTGCTGGATCACACCGTCCCTACAGTGCCATCCTGCGGGATCACACTGACCCTACAGTGTCATCCTGCGGGATCACACCGTCCCTACAGTGCCATCCTGCGGGATCACACCGTCCCTACAGTGCCATCCTGCTGGATCACACCAACCCTACAGTGCCATCCTGCTGGATCACACTGACCCTACAGTGCCATCCTGCGGGATCACACCGTCCCTACAGCGCCATCCTGCTGGATTACACCGTAACTACAGCGCCATCCTGTGGGATCACACCGTCCCTACAGCGCCATCCTGCGGGATCACACCAACCCTACAGTGCCATCCTGCTGGATCACACCGTCCCTACAGTGCCATCCTGTGGGATCACACAGTCCCTACAGTGCCATCCTGTGGGATCACACAGTCCCTACAGTGCCATCCTGCGGGATCACACAGTCCCTACAGTGCCATCCTGCGGGATCACACCGTCCCTAGAGTGCCATCCTGCGGGATCACACCGTCCCTACAGTGCCATCCTGCGGGATCACACCGTCCTTACAGTGCCATCCTGCTGGATCACACCGTCCCTACAGCGCCATCCTGCGGGATCACACCGTCCGTACAGTGTCATCCTGCTGGATCACACCGTCCCTACAGTGCCATCCTGCTGGATCACACCAACCCTACAGTGCCATCCTGCTGGATCATACTGACCCTACAGTGCCATCCTGCGGGATCACATCGTTCCTACAGCGCCATCCTGCTGGATTACACCGTAACTACAGTGCCATCCTGCCGGATCACACCGACCGTACAGTGCCATCTTGCGGGATCACACCGACCCTACAGTGCCATCCTGCTGGATCACACTGACCCTACAGTGCCATCCTGCGGGATCACAGCGTCTCTACAGTGCCATCCTGCGGGATCACATCGCCCCTACAGCGCCATCCTGCGGGATCACACGACCCTACAGTGCCATCCTGCTGGATCACACCGACCCTACAGTGCCATCCTGCGGGATCACACCGACCCTACAGTGCCATCCTGTTGGATCACACCGTCCCTACAGTGCCATCCTGCGGGATCACACTGACCCTACAGTGCCATCCTGCGGGATCACACCATCCCTCCAGTGCCATCCTGCGGGATCACACCGTCCCTACAGTGCCATCCTGCTGGATCACACCAACCCTACAGTGCCATCCTGCTGGATCACACTGACTCTACAGTGCCATCCTGCGGGATCACACCGTCCCTACAGCGCCATCCTGCTGGATTACACCGTAACTACAGCGCCATGCTATGGGATCACACCGTCCCTACAGCGCCATCCTGCGGGATCACACCGTCCCTACAGTGCCATCCTGCTGGATCACACCGTCCCTACAGTGCCATCCTGCTGGATCACACTGACCCTACAGTGCCATACTGCGGGATTACACCGTCCCTACAGTGCCCTCCTGCGGGATTACACCGTCCCTACAGTGGGATCCTGCGGGATAACACCGACCCTACAGTGCCATCCTGCTGGATCACACCGTCCCTACAGTGCCATCCTGTGGGGTCACACCGTCCCTACAGTGGGATCCTGCGGGATCACACCGACCCTACAGTGCCATCCTGCGGGATCACACCGTCCCTACAGTGCCATCCTGCTGGATCACACCGTCCCTACAGTGCCATCCTGCGGGATCACACCGACCCTACAGTGCCATTCTGCTGGATCACACCGTCCCTACAGCGCCATCCTGCGGGATCACACCGTCCCTACAGTGCCATCCTGCTGGATCACACCATCCCTACAGTGCCATCCTGCGGGATCACACCGACCCTACAGTGCCATCCTGCTGGATCACACCGACCCTACAGTGCCATCCTGCTGGATCACACCGTCTCTACAGTGCCATCCTGCGGGATCACACCGTCCCTACAGTGCCATCCTGCGGGATCACACCGACCCTACAGTGCCATCCTGCTGGATCACACTAACCCTACAGTGCCATCCTGCGGGATCACACCAACCCTACAGCGCCATCCTGCTGGATCACACCGTCCCTACAGCGCCATCCGGCTGGACCACACTGATCCTACAGTGCCATCCTGCTGGATCACACCGTCCCTACAGTGCCATCCTGCTGGATCACACCGATCCTACAGCGCCATCCTGTGGGATCACACCGTCCCTACAGCGCCATCCTGCTGGATCACACTGACCCTACAGCGCCATCCTGCTGGATCACACCGACCCTACAGCGCCATCCTGCGGGATCACACCGTCCCTACAGCGCCATCCTGCTGGATCACACCGACCCTACAGAGCCATCCTGCTGGATCACACCGTCCCTACAGCGCCATCCTGCTGGATCACACCGTCCCTACAGTGCCATCCTGAAGGATCACACTGTCTCTACAGTGCCATCCTGCGGGATCACACCGTCCCTACAGTGCCATCCTGCGGGATCACATCGCCCCTACAGTGCCATCCTGCGGGATCACACCGACCCTACAGTGCCATCCTGCTGGATCACATCGTCCCTACAGTGCCATCCTGCGGGATTACACTGACCCTACAGTGCCATCCTGCTGGATCACACCGTCCCTACAGTGCCATCCTGCGGGATCACACCGACCCTACAGTGCCATTCTGCTGGATCACACCGTCCCTACAGCGCCATCCTGCGGGATCACACCGTCCCTACAGTGCCATCCTGCTGGATCACACCATCCCTACAGTGCCATCCTGCGGGATCACACCGACCCTACAGTGCCATCCTGCTGGATCACACCGACCCTACAGTGCCATCCTGCTGGATCACACCGTCTCTACAGTGCCATCCTGCGGGATCACACCGTCCCTACAGTGCCATCCTGCGGGATCACACCGACCCTACAGTGCCATCCTGCTGGATCACACTAACCCTACAGTGCCATCCTGCGGGATCACACCAACCCTACAGCGCCATCCTGCTGGATCACACCGTCCCTACAGCGCCATCCTGCTGGACCACACTGATCCTACAGTGCCATCCTGCTGGATCACACCGTCCCTACAGTGCCATCCTGCTGGATCACACCGATCCTACAGCGCCATCCTGTGGGATCACACCGACCCTACAGCGCCATCCTGCTGGATCACACTGACCCTACAGCGCCATCCTGCTGGATCACACCGACCCTACAGCGCCATCCTGCGGGATCACACCGTCCCTACAGCGCCATCCTGCTGGATCACACCGACCCTACAGAGCCATCCTGCTGGATCACACCGTCCCTACAGCGCCATCCTGCTGGATCACACCGTCCCTACAGTGCCATCCTGAAGGATCACACTGTCTCTACAGTGCCATCCTGCGGGATCACACCGTCCCTACAGTGCCATCCTGCGGGATCACACCGACCCTACAGTGCCATCCTGCGGGATCACACCGACCCTACAGTGCCATCCTGCTGGATCACATCGTCCCTACAGTGCCATCCTGCGGGATTACACTGACCCTACAGTGCCATCCTGCTGGATCACACCGTCCCTACAGTGCCATCCTGCGGGATCACACCGTCCCTACAGCGCCATCCTGCTGGATTACACCGTAACTACAGCGCCATCCTGTGGGATCACACCGTCCCTACAGTGCCATCCTGCGGGATCACACCGTCCCTACAGTGCCATCCTGCTGGATCACACCGTCCCTACAGTGCCATCCTGCTGGATCACACCGTCCCTACAGCGCCATCCTGAGGGATTACACCGTCCCTACAGTGCCATCCTGCTGGATCACACTGACCCTACAGTGCCATCCTGAGGGATTACACCGTCCCTACAGTGCCCTCCTGCGGGATTACACCGTCCCTACAGCGGGATCCTGCGGGATCACACCGACCCTACAGTGCCATCCTGCTGGATCACACCGTCCCTACAGTGCCATCCTGCTGGATCACACTGACCCTACAGTGCCATCCTGAGGGATTACACCGTCCCTACAGTGCCCTCCTGCGGGATTACACCGTCCCTACAGCGGGATCCTGCGGGATCACACCGACCCTACAGTGCCATCCTGCTGGATCACACCGTCCCTACAGTGCCATCCTGTGGGGTCACACCGTCCCTACAGTGGGATCCTGCGGGATCACACCGACCCCACAGTGCCATCCTGCGGGATCACACCGTCCCTACAGAGCCATCCTGCTGGATCACACCGTCGCTACAGTGCCATCCTGCGGGATCACACCGACCCTACAGTGCCATCCTGCTGGATCACACCGTCCCTACAGCGCCATCCTGCTGGATCACACCGTCCCTACAGTGCCATCCTGCGGGATCACACCGTCCCTACAGTGCCATCCTGCGGGATCACACCGTCCCTACAGTGCCATCCTGCGCGATCACACCGACCCTACAGTGCCATCTTGCTGGATCACACTAACCCTACAGTGCCATCCTGCGGGATCACACCAACCCTGCAGCGCCATCCTGCTGGATCACACCGTCCCTACAGCGCCATCCTGCTGGATCACACTGATCCTACAGTGCCATCCTGCTGGATCACACCGTCCCTACAGCGCCATCCTGCGGGATCACACCGTCCCTACAGTGCCATCCTGCTGGATCACACCGACCCTACAGCGCCATCCTGTGGGATCACACCATCCCTACAGCGCCATCCTGCTGGATCACACCGACCCTACAGCGCCATCCTGCTGGATCACACCGACCCTACAGCGCCATCCTGCGGGATCACACCGTCCCTACAGCGCCATCCTGCTGGATCACACTGACCCTACAGAGCCATCCTGCTGGATTACACCGTCCCTACAGCGCCATCCTGCTGGATCACACCGTCCCTACAGTGCCATCCTGCGGGATCACACCGTCTCTACAGTGCCATCCTGCGGGATCACACCGTCCCTACAGTGCCATCCTGCGGGATCACATCGCCCCTACAGTGACATTCTGCGGGATCACACCGACCCTACAGTGCCATCCTGCGGGATTACACCGACCCTACAGTGCCATCCTGCGGGATCACAGCGTCCCTACAGTGCCATCCTGCGGGATCACAACGCCCCTACAGCGCCATCCTGCGGGATCACACGACTCTACAGTGCCATCCTGCTGGATCACACCGACCCTACAGTGCCATCCTGCGGGATCACACCGACCCTACAGTGCCATCCTGCTGGATCACACCGTCCCTACAGTGTCATCCTGCGGGATCACACTGACCCTACAGTGCCATCCTGCGGGATCACACTGTCCCTACAGTGCCATCCTGCGGGATCACACCGTCCCTACAGTGCCATCCTGCGGGATCACACCGTCCCTACAGTGCCATCCTGCGGGATCACACCGTCCCTACAGTGCCATCCTGCTGGATCACACCGACCCTACAGTGCCATCCTGCTGGATCACACTGACCCTACAGTGCCATCCTGCGGGATCACACCGTCCCTACAGCGCCATCCTGCTGGATTACACCGTAACTACAGCGCCATCCTGTGGGATCACACCGTCCCTACAGCGTCATCCTGCGGGATCACACCGTCCCTACAGTGCCATCCTGCTGGATCACACCGTCCCTACAGTGCCATCCTGCTGGATCACACTGATCCTACAGTGCCATCCTGCTGGATCACACCGTCCCTACAGCGCCATCCTGCGGGATCACACCGTCCCTACAGTGCCATCCTGCTGGATCACACCGACCCTACAGCGCCATACTGTGGGATCACACCATCCCTACAGCGCCATCCTGCTGGATCACACCGACCCTACAGCGCCATCCTGCTGGATCACACCGACCCTACAGCGCCATCCTGCGGGATCACACCGTCCCTACAGCGCCATCCTGCTGGATCACACCGACCCTACAGAGCCATCCTGCTGGATCACACCGTCCCTACAGCGCCATCCTGCTGGATCACACCGTCCCTACAGTGCCATCCTGCGGGATCACACTGTCTCTACAGTGCCATCCTGCGGGATCACACCGTCCCTACAGTGCCATCCTGCGGGAACACATCGCCCCTACAGTGCCATTCTGCGGGATCACACCGACCCTACAGTGCCATCCTGCGGGATCACACCGACCCTACAGTGCCATCCTGCTGGATCACACTGACCCTACAGTGCCATCCTGCGGGATCACAGCGTCCCTACAGTGCCATCCTGCGGGATCACAGCGTCCCTACAGTGCCATCCTGCGGGATCACATCGCCCCTATAGCGCCATCCTGCGGGATCACACGACTCTACAGTGCCATCCTGCTGGATCACACCGACCCTACAGTGCCATCCTGCGGGATCACACCGACCTTACAGTGCCATCCTGCTGGATCACACCGTCCCTACAGTGCCATCCTGCGGGATCACACTGACCCTACAGTGCCATCCTGCGGGATCACACCGTGCCTACAGTGCCATCCTGCGGGATCACACCGTCCCTACAGTGCCATCCTGCTGGATCACACCAACCCTACAGTGCCATCCTGCTGGATCACACTGACCCTACAGTGCCATCCTGCGGGATCACACCGTCCCTACAGCGCCATCGTGCTGGATTACACCGTAACTACAGCGCCATCCTGTGGGATCACACCGTCCCTACAGCGCCATCCTGCGGGATCACACCGTCCCTACAGTGCCATCCTGCTGGATCATACTGTCCCTATAGTGCCATCCTGCTGGATCACACTGACCCTACAGTGCCATCCTGCGGGATTACACCGTCCTTACAGTGCCCTCCTGCGGGATTACACCGTCCCTACAGTGGGATCCTGCGGGATCACACCGACCCTACAGTGCCATCCTGCTGGATCACACCGTCCCTACAGTGCCATCCTGTGGGGTCACACCGTCCCTACAGTGGGATCCTGCGGGATCACACCGACCCTACAGTGCCATCCTGCGGGATCACACCGTCCCTACAGTGCCATCCTGCTGGATCACACCGTCCCTACAGCGCCATCCTGCTGGATCACACCGTCCCTACAGTGCCATCCTGCGGGATCACACCGTCCCTACAGTGCCATCCTGCTGGATCACACCATCCCTACAGTGCCTTCCTGCGGGATCACACCGACCCTACAGTGCCATCCTGCTGGATCACACCGTCCCTACAGCGCCATCCTGCTGGATCACACCGTCTCTACAGTGCCATCCTGCGGGATCACACCGTCCCTACAGTGCCATCCTGCGGGATCACACCGACCCTACAGTGCCATCCTGCTGGATCACACTAACCCTACAGTGCCATCCTGCGGGATCACACCAACCCTACAGCGCCATCCTGCTGGATCACACCGTCCCTACAGCGCCATCCTGCTGGATCACACTGATCCTACAGTGCCATCCTGCTGGATCACACCGTCCCTACAGCGCCATCCTGCGGGATCACACCGTCCCTACAGTGCCATCCTGCTGGATCACACCGACCCTACAGAGCCATCCTGTGGGATCACACCGTCCCTACAGCGCCATCCTGCTGGATCACACTGACCCTACAGCGCCATCCTGCTGGATCACACCGACCCTACAGCGCCATCCTGCGGGATCACACCGTCCCTACAGCGCCATCCTGCTGGATCACACCGACCCTACAGAGCCATCCTGCTGGATCACACCGTCCCTACAGCGCCATCCTGCTGGATCACACCGTCCCTACAGTGCCATCCTGCGGGATCACACTGTCTCTACAGTGCCATCCTGCGGGATCACACCGTCCCTACAGTGCCATCCTGCGGGATCACATCGCCCCTACAGTGCCATCCTGCGGGATCACACCGACCCTACAGTGCCATCCTGCGGGATCACACCGACCCTACAGTGCCATCCTGCTGGATCACACCGTCCCTACAGTGGGATCCTGCGGGATCACACCGACCCTACAGTGCCATCCTGCTGGATCACACCGTCCCTACAGTGCCATCCTGTGGGGTCACACCGTCCCTACAGTGGGATCCTGCGGGATCACACCGACCCTACAGTGCCATCCTGCGGGATCACACCGTCCCTACAGTGCCATCCTGCTGGATCACACCGTCCCTACAGTGCCATCCTGCGGGATCACACCGAGCCTACAGTGCCATCCTGCTGGATCACACCGTCCCTACAGCGCCATCCTGCTGGATCACACCGTCCCTACAGTGCCATCCTGCGGGATCACACCGTCCCTACAGTGCCATCCTGCGGGATCACACCGACCCTACGGTGCCATCCTGCTGGATCACACTAACCCTACAGTGCCATCCAGCGGGATCACACCAACCCTACAGCGCCATCCTGCTGGATCACACCGTCCCTACAGCGCCATCCTGCTGGATCACACTGACCCTACAGTGCCATCCTGCTGGATCACACCGTCCCTACAGCGCCATCCTGCTGGATCACACCGTCCCTACAGCGCCATCCTGCTGGATCACACCGACCCTACAGCGCCATCCTGTGGGATCACACCGTCCCTACAGCGCCATCCTGCTGGATCACACCGACCCTACAGCGCCATCCTGCTGGATCACACCGACCCTACAGCGCCATCCTGCGGGATCACACCGTCCCTACAGCGCCATCCTGCTGGATCACAACGACCCTACAGAGCCATCCTGCTGGATCACACCGTCCCTACAGCGCCATCCTGCTGGATTACACCGTCCCTACAGTGCCATCCTGCGGGATCACACAGTCTCTACAGTGCCATCCTGCGGGATCACACCGACCCTACAGTGCCATCCTGCGGGATCACACCGACCCTACAGTGCCATCCTGCTGGATCACACCGTCCCTACAGTGCCATCCTGCGGGATCACACTGACCCTACAGTGCCATCCTGCGGGATCACAGCGTCCCTACAGTGCCATCCTGCGGGATCACATCGCCCCTACAGCGCCATCCTGCGGGATCACACGACCCTACAGTGCCATCCTGCTGGATCACACCGACCCTACAGTGCCATCCTGCGGGATCACACCGACCCTACAGTGCCATCCTGCTGGATCAGACCGTCCCTACAGTGCCATCCTGCGGGATCACACCAACCCTACAGTGCCATCCTGCGGGATCACACCATCCCTACAGTGCCATCCTGCGGGATCACACCGTCCCTACAGTGCCATCCTGCGGGATCACACCGTCCCTACAGTGCCATCCTGCGGGATCACACCGACCCTACAGTGCCATCCTGCTGGATCACACTGACCCTACAGCGCCATCCTGCGGGATCACACCGTCCCTACAGCGCCATCCTGCGGGATCACACCGACCCTACAGTGCCATCCTGCTGGATCACACTGACCCTACAGCGCCATCCTGCGGGATCACACCGTCCCTACAGCGCCATCCTGTGGGGTCATACTGACGCTACAGCTCGGAGCTTGCACTACTGATGGCAATGTTTGACAGTCTCTGTACAGAGCGGGTGTCTTGCAGTCACGCCGCACATTCCAAGCACTGTCTATTACCCCTATGTGGTCTGGTGCTGAGAAACAGGAGGAATAACTGAGGAACATCATTAGTTTGGTTCTTAGCGGCCTTGGATGTGGAGCCATGTTCACACTGGCATCAGGGGGAGTGCTTACCGGAGTGCTTCTGGGACTTCAATCTGCCCTTGGTGGACTTTTTGGGCTTAAGAACACGATCTTCTCTCACAACTTCTGACCTCTCAGGTACAGCAGCTAACCCAAGCCTGCGGAGGAGAGGAGACCAAGGTCAGGACACAATGCAAGGAACCGCCGTTGTCCTCCGCTATCTGCCCGGCCCCACACAATGAGCATGCTGGGAGGTGATGAAATCCTGCTCAGCCTTCAGGCCCCATACACATTAGATGGAAGTCAGCTGGAAGTGCTAATGTGTATGGGGCGCCGGCCGAGTGATGGTCGGGAGAGATGGTGAATGTCCAATATGGGACTGCTGATCGCATTGTTCTGCCACCGGCAGATGAGTCAACCGGAAGAGGACACAGGAGCGTATGGGGAAATGGGCTGCGACAGCAGAAGCCTTCATCAGCCGACAGCCATTTAATGTAAGGGAGCAGGACAAGTAATGGGGGCACCGCAGTCTGTATCTGCAGCAGCACAAGGAGACCTGCCGGAGGCGCCATCTTCATCTGCAGATACATCCATCGGCCATGGCGGCATGTTGTCTGGACTGACGCAGGTTATCATCTCTAATCATTTGGTTCTAGCAGTTTATAGGTGGATGCAGTCGGGGCACTCGCTCGCTGAGCATCGGGGGCACTCGCTGAGCATCGGGGGCACTCGCTGAGGATCGGGGGCACTCGCTGAGCATCGGGGGCACTCGCTGAGCATCGGGGGCACTTGCTGAGCATCGAGGCCACTCGCTGAGGATCAGGGGCACTCGCTGAGGATCAAGGGCACTTGCTGAGAATCGAGGGCACTCGCTGAGCATCGGGGACACTCGCTGAGCATCGGGGGCACTTGCTGAGCATCGAGGCCACTTGCTGAGGATCAAGGGCACTCGCTGAGGATCAAGGGCACTCGCTGAGGATCAAGGGCACTTGCTGAGAATCGAGGGCACTCGCTGAGGATCAAGGGCACTCGCTGAGGATCAAGGGCACTTGCTGAGAATCGAGGGCACTCGCTGAGCATTGGGGGCACTCGCTGAGGATCAAGGGCACTCGCTGAGCATCGGGGCACTCGCTGAGCATCGGGGGCACTCGCTGAGGATCAAGGGCACTCGCTGAGGATCGAGGGCACTCACTGAGGATCAAGGGCACTCGCTGAGAATCGAGGGCACTCGCTGAGCATCGGGGGCACTCGCTGAGCATCGAAGGCCCTCGCTGAGCATCGGGGGCACTCGCTGAGGATTGGGGGCGCTGCACTTGTCTCCATGTAGCCCCAGTTTCTAACAGTTTTGTTTTAGGTGATCATGGAGCAATAACCTCCATATAAGCTATATAATGACCGTTGTCAGACCACCCCCTCAGGCCATACGGGGGGTGTATCCTCTTGCACCATGAACATATGACCCCACAACTCGTTTTCTACCATGTACAGCAGAAAGTTTTATCTGTGCAGCATGGTGGGGGCACCTATGGCAGGGGCACCTGTGGTCTCACGCACGGACTGGTTATTATTATAACACCCCTTCAATAAGCTGCAGCAGATCACAAAACTCTCAGATCAGCAATGGCAGATTCTCTAAGTGCTGTGAGTCAAGATGAAACGGATGAATGAACGTCTGCTAAGACCATGTCTCCAGTCACCATGCTCGACTACCCACCAGCTGTATGGGGACACACTGCTCTGGGACTGGATGCTGCAGAGCTCCTGATGACAGTCAGAAACGTCTCTGCAGCTTACAAGATACAGAATGTCACCATGCAGAAAGAAAAAGCAAAAGAAGCGCTCATGGGGTGAAAGGCTGCCGCAAGATGGGATCCGCGAGATTCATAACCATGAACGTGAAGAATAAGACCTCGTGCAGACGGGCTGACGTGTACATGAAGCAGAGCTGGAAACATGTAGATCCTGACAGATGGGATAGCACTGGACCCCCAGGCCATGCTCCAATGAAACACCATTTACCAGGGACCACACGTGAGTCCATGTCCATGAAGAAATGACGCACAACATTCACTTTAACCACTACAATATGGTGAAGGAAACGATGAGCATTGGGGTCAGAAAGGTCCTAATGGAAAATGGACAAACAGGAGACACCAAAGGAAAGAGACAACTGTGGACTCACTACTGAAGGACGAGACAGAGGAAGAAAGTGCACCTACAACCGCAAGGAAGGAGGCAGCAGGTGGACGCCACTACTAGACTGCATGAGGGTATCACCAGGACAGGGAAGGAGGCAGCAGGTGGACGCCACTATTAGACTGCATTAGGGTATCACCAGGACAGGGAAGGAGGCAGCAGGTGGACGCCACTACTAGACTGCATGAGGGTATCACCAGGACAGGGAAGGAGGCAGCAGGTGGAAGCCACTACTAGACTGCATGAGGGTATCACCATGACAGGGAAGGAGGAAGACGGAGGTTTCTACAGTCACAGTATTAGATCAAAGCTTTATCATGCATTAGAGTTGCACTGGTCTCCTTTAAAGGGGAACCTGCCACCCAGAAAGAAGCCCTTAGCGCAGCACCGTCCACATACGGAGTCCTGTTTTTTACAATGAGCTGTAGAGGATGTAGCTACCAAACCACTAAATCTCAATGCGGCAGGTTAATCATCACTACCTGAAAACCGCAAAGCCCTAGACCAAACGGGCGGAGGATGAGACACCTTCCAGCACATTGACGGGTGCCATGTCAGGGTTCAGGCCATTCTGGTTGACACCTCAGACTACTCTCTTCGTTGGATAACTTTACACCAAAATAAGGTGCACATCCTAAAATGTATTTATTTTCGGACATAGCCACTAACACTTTTTAGATCCTATAGAAAATGTGTATCCAATACAAGATAAATCTATGGGGTGCACACCCCGTTCTACCCCGGAATGGCAGCAGCTCGGGATCCTCCTTCCTTCTTGGATCCAAAACATCTCACAAAATACATTGCTCTATCTGTGGAACGTGACTGATGGCAACCGTCCATCAACATGTGCCCCCCGCAAATGGAAATGTGTGCTTCACTCTAATGTGCCCCCATAGACTGATAGCTGGAGTCCATCTCCATGTGTACCCCACAGACTGATAGCTGGGGTCTACCCTCATGTGCCCCCTATAGACTGATAGCTGGAGTCCATCTCCATGTGTACCCCACAGACTGATAGCTGGGGTCCACCCTCATGTGCCTCCCATAGACTGATAGCTGGAGTCCATCCCCATGTGCCCCCATAGACTGATAGCTGGAGTCCATCTCCATGTGTACCCCACAGACTGATAGCTGGGGTCCACCCTCATGTGCCCCCCATAGACTGATAGCTGGAGTCCATCTCCATGTGTACCCCATAGACTGATAGCTGGGGTCCATCCTCATGTGTCCCCCACAGATTGATAGCTGGAGTCCACCCTCATGTGCCCCCCATAGACTGATAGCTGGGGTCCACCCTCATGTGCCCCCCATAGACTGATAGCTGGAGTCCATCTCCATGTGTACCCCACAGACTGATAGCTGGGGTCCACCCTCATGTGCCCCCATAGACTGATAGCTGGGGTCCACCCTCATGTGCCCCCCATAGACTGATAGCTGGGGTCCACCCTCATGTGCCCCCCATAGACTGATAGCTGGAGTCCATCTCCATGTGTACCCCACAGACTGATAGCTGGGGTCCACCCTCATGTGCCCCCATAGACTGATAGCTGGGGTCCACCCTCATGTGCCCCCCATAGACTGATAGCTGGGGTCCACCCTCATGTGCCCCCCATAGACTGATAGCTGGGGTCCAGCCTCATGTGCCCCCCCATAGACTGATAGCTGGAGTACATTTCCATGTGCACCCCACAGACTGATAGCTGGGGTCCACCCTCATGTGCCCCCCATAGACTGATAGCTGGAGTCCATCTCCATGTGTACCCCACAGACTGATAGCTGGGGTCCACCCTCATGTGCCCCCCATAGACTGATAGCTGGAGTCCATCTCCATGTGTACCCCACAGACTGATAGCTGGGGTCCACCCTCATGTGCCCCCCATAGACTGATAGCTGGGTCCATCTCCATGTGTACCCCACAGACTGTTAGCTGGGGTCCATCCTCATGTGTCCCCCACAGATTGATAGCTGGGGTCCACCCTCATGTGCCCCCCATAGACTGATAGCTGGGGTCCACCCTCATGTGCCCCCCATAGACTGATAGCTGGAGTCCATCTCCATGTGTACCCCACAGACTGATAGCTGGGGTCCACCCTCATGTGCCCCCATAGACTGATAGCTGGGGTCCACCCTCATGTGCCCCCCATAGACTGATAGCTGGAGTCCATCTCCATGTGTACCCCACAGACTGATAGCTGGGGTCCACCCTCATGTGCCCCCATAGACTGATAGCTGGGGTCCACCCTCATGTGCCCCCCATAGACTGATAGCTGGGGTCCACCCTCATGTGCCCCCCATAGACTGATAGCTGGGGTCCAGCCTCATGTGCCCCCCCATAGACTGATAGCTGGAGTACATCTCCATGTGCACCCCACAGACTGATAGCTGGGGTCCACCCTCATGTGCCCCCCATAGACTGATAGCTGGAGTCCATCTCCATGTGTACCCCACAGACTGATAGCTGGGGTCCACCCTCATGTGCCCCCCATAGACTGATAGCTGGAGTCCATCTCCATGTGTACCCCACAGACTGATAGCTGGGGTCCACCCTCATGTGCCCCCCATAGACTGATAGCTGGGTCCATCTCCATGTGTACCCCACAGACTGATAGCTGGGGTCCATCCTCATGTGTCCCCCACAGATTGATAGCTGGGGTCCACCCTCATGTGACCCCATAAACTGATAGCTGGAGTCCATCTCCATGTGTACCCCACAAACTGATAGCTGGGGTCCACCCTCATGTGCCCCCATAGACTGATAGCTGGGGTCCACCCTCATGTGCCCCCCATAGACTGATAGCTGGGGTCCACCCTCATGTGCCCCCCCATAGACTGATAGCTGGAGTCCATCTCCATATGTACCCCATAGACTGATAGCTGGGGTCCACCCTCATGTGCCCCCCATAGATTGATAGCTGGTGGAGTCCATCTCCATGTGTACCCCACAGACTGATAGCTGGGGTCCACCCTCATGTGCCCCCATAGACTGATAGCTGGGGTCCACCCTCATGTGCCCCCCATAGACTGATAGCTGGAGTCCAACTCCATGTGTACCCCACAGACTGATAGCTGGGGTCCACCCTCATGTGCCCCCATAGACTGATAGCTGGGGTCCACCCTCATGTGCCCCCCATAGACTGATAGCTGGAGTCCATCTCCATGTGTACCCCACAGACTGATAGCTGGGGTCCACCCTCATGTGCCCCCATAGACTGATAGCTGGGGTCCACCCTCATGTGCCCCCCATAGACTGATAGCTGGGGTCCACCCTCATGTGCCCCCCATAGACTGATAGCTGGAGTCCAACTCCATGTGTACCCCACAGACTGATAGCTGGGGTCCACCCTCATGTGCCCCCATAGACTGATAGCTGGGGTCCACCCTCATGTGCCCCCCATAGACTGATAGCTGGGGTCCACCCTCATGTGCCCCCCATAGACTGATAGCTGGAGTCCATCTCCATGTGTACCCCACAGACTGATAGCTGGAGTCCACCCTCATGTGCCCCCCATAGACTGATAGCTGGAGTCCACCCTCATGTGCCCCCCATAGACTGATAGCTGGAGTCCATCTCCATGTGTACCCCACAGACTGATAGCTGGGGTCCACCCTCATGTGCCCCCACAGACTGATAGCTGGGGTCCACCCTCATGTGCCCCCTATAGACTGATAGCTGGGGTCCACACACATACAGTACAGACCAAAGTTTGGACACACCTTCTCATTTAAAGATTTTTCTGCATTTTCAAGACTATGAAAATTGTACATTCACACTGAAGGCATCAAAACTATGAATTACCACATGTGGAATTATATACTTAACAAAAAAGTGTGAAACCACTGAAAATATGTCTTATATTCTAGGTTCTTCACAGTAGCCACCTTTTGCTTTGATGACTGCTTTGCACACTCTTGGCATTCTCTTGATGAGCTTCAAGAGGTAGTCACCGGAAATGGTCTTCACTTCACAGGTGTGCCCTGTCAGGTTTAATAAGTGGGATTTCTTGCCTTATAAATGGGGTTGGGATCATCAGTTGCCTTGTGCAGAAGTCTGGTGGATACACAGGTGATAGTCCTACTGAATAGACTGTTAGAATTTGTATTATGGCAAGAAAAAAGCAGCTAAATAAAGAAAAACGAGTGGCCATCATTACTTTAAGAAATGAAGGTCAGTCAGTCCGAAAAATTGGGAAAACTTTGAAAGTGTCCCCAAGTGCAGTTGCAAAAACCATCAAGAGCTACAAAGAAACTGGCTCACATGAGGACCGCCCCAGGAAAGGAAGACCAAGAGTCACCTCTGCTTCTGAGGATAAGTTTATCCGAGTCACCAGCCTCAGAAATCGCAGGTTAACAGCAGCTCAGATTAGAGACCAGGTCAATGCCACACAGAGTTCTAGCAGCAGACACATCTCTACAACAACTGTTAAGAGGAGACTTTGTGCAGCAGACCTTCATGGTAAAATAGCTGCTAGGAAACCACTGCTAAGGACAGGCAACAAGCAGAAGAGACTTGTTTGGGCTAAAGAACACAAGGAATGGACATTAGACCAGTGGAAATCTGTGCTTTGGTCTGATGAGTCCCTTTGGTTCCAACCACCGTGTCTTTGTGCGACGCAGAAAAGGTGAACGGATGGACTCTACATGCCTGGTTCCCACCGTGAAGCATGGAGGAGGAGGTGTGATGGTGTGGGGGGGGGGCTTTGCTGGTGACACTGTTGGGGATTTGTTCAAAATTGAAGGCATACTGAACAAGCATGGCTACCACAGCATCTTGCAGCGGCATGCTATTCCAATCGGTTTGCGTTAAGTTGGACGATCATTTATTTTCAACAGGACAATGACCCCAAACACACCTCCAGGCTGTGTAAGGGCTATTTGACCAAGAAGGAGAGTGATGGGGGGCTACGCCAGATGACCTGGCCTCCACAGTCACCAGACCTGAACCCAATCAAGATGGTTTGGGGTGAGCTGGACCGCAGAGTGAAGGCAAAAGGGCCAA
Organism: Phyllobates terribilis; assembly: GCF_046119375.1. Classification (NCBI taxonomy): domain Eukaryota; kingdom Metazoa; phylum Chordata; class Amphibia; order Anura; family Dendrobatidae; genus Phyllobates; species Phyllobates terribilis. The sequence continues at coordinate 320,818,205 of NW_027362772.1, forward strand.
CAAGTGCTAAGCATCTCTGGGAACTCCTTCAAGATTGTTGGAAGACCATTTCCGGTGACTACCTCTTGAAGCTCATCAAGAGAATGCCAAGAGTGTGCAAAGCAGTCATCAAAGCAAAAGGTGGCTACTTTGAAGAACCTAGAATATAAGACATATTTTCAGTTGTTTCACACTTTTTTGTTAAGTATATAATTCCACATGTGGTAATTCATAGTTTTGATGCCTTCAGTGTGAATGTACAATTTTCATAGTTATGAAAATACAGAAAAATTTTTAAATGGAAAAGGTGTGTCCAAACTTTTGGTCTGTACTGTATGTCCCCCACAGACTGATAGCTGGGGTCCACCCTCATGTGCCCCCCATAGACTGATAGCTGGAGTCCATCCTCATGTGTCCCCCACAAATTGATAGCTGCGGTCCACCCATCCCGTGCTCCCCATTGATTGATAGCTGGGCTGTACCCTCCAGTGTCCACCATAGACTGATAGCTGGGGTCCACACACATATGTCCCCCACAGATTGATAGCTCGGGTCCATCCTCATGTGTCCCCCATAGCCTGATAGCTGGAGTCCACACTCGTGTCCCCTGCATATAGCTGGGGTTTACCCTCACATATCTCTCGTAGACTGATAGCTGGCATTCATCTTCATATGTCCCCCATAAACTGGCAGCTGGGGGTCCATCTTCATCTGTCCCTCACAGACTGATAGCTGGGGTCCACCCTTATGTGTCCCTCACAGATAGCTGGGGTCTACCCACGTGTCCCCCATAAACTGACTGCATATAGCTGGGTTCATACTCATGTCCCCCGGCAGACTGATAGCTGGAGTCTACCTTCATGTGTCCCCCACAGACTGATAGCTGGAGTCTACCTTCATGTGTCCCCCACAGACTGATAGCTGGGGTCTACCCTCATGTGTCCCCCACAGACTAATAGCTGGGGTCTACCCTCATGTGTCCCCATTAGCCTGATAGCTGGAGTCTACCCTCATGTGTCCCCCACAGACTGATAGCTGGGGTCTACCCTCATGTGTCCCCCATAGCCTGATAGCTGGGGTCTTACCCTCATGTGTCCCCCATAGCCTGATAGCTGGGGTCTACCCTCATGTGTCCCCCACAGACTGATAGCTGGGGTCTACCCTCATGTGTCCCCCATAGCCTGATAGCTGGGGTCTTACCCTCATGTGTCCCCCACAGACTGATAGCTGGAGTCTACCCTCATGTGTCCCCCACAGACTGATAGCTGGAGTCTACCCTCATGTGTCCCCCATAGCCTGATAGCTGGGGTCTTACCCTCATGTGTCCCCCATAGCCTGATAGCTGGGGTCTACCCTCATGTGTCCCCCACAGACTGATAGCTGGGGTCTACCCTCATGTGTCCCCCACAGACTGATAGCTGGGGTCTACCCTCATGTGTCCCCATTAGCCTGATAGCTGGAGTTTACCCTCATGTGTCCCCCACAGACTGATAGCTGGGGTCTACCCTCATGTGTCCCCCACAGACTGATAGCTGGGGTCTACCCTCATGTGTCCCCCATAGCCTGATAGCTGGGGGTCTACCCTCATGTGTCCCTCATAGCCTGATAGCTGGAGTTTACCCTCATGTGTCCCCCACAGACTGATAGCTGGATTCTACCCTCATGTGTCCCCCATAGCCTGATAGCTGGGGTCTTACCCTCATGTGTCCCCCACAGACTGATAGCTGGGGTCTACCCTAATGTGTACCCCACAGACTGATAGCTGGGGTCTACCCTCATGTGTCCCCATTAGCCTGATAGCTGGAGTTTACCCTCATGTGTCCCCCATAGCCTGATAGCTGGGGGTCTACCCTCCTGTGTCCCTCATAGCCTGATAGCTGGGGTCTACCCTCATGTGTCCCTCATAGCCTGATAGCTGGGGTCTACCCTCATGTGTCCCCCACAGACTGATAGCTGGATTCTACCCTCATGTGTCCCCCATAGCCTGATAGCTGGAGTCTACCCTCATGTGTCCCCCACAGACTGATAGCTGAAGTCTACCCTCATGTGTCCCCCGTAGCCTGATAGCTGGGGGTCTACCCTCATGTGTCCCCCATAGACTGATAGCTGGAGTCTACCCTCATGTGTCCCCTATAACCTGATAGCTGGGGTCCACCCTCATGTGTCCCTCATAACCTGATAGCTGTGGTGTACCCTCCTGTGTCCCCCATAACCTGATAGCTGTGGTCTACCCTCCTGTGTCCCCCATAACCTGATAGCTGTGGTCTACCCTCATGTGTCTCCCATAGCCTGATAGCTGTGGTTTACCCTCCTGTGTCCCCCGTATACCGATTAGATGGGAGTTTACCCTCATGTGTCCCCCATAGCCTGATAGCTGGAGTTTACCCTTGTGTGTCCCCAGTAGACCATTAGATGGAGTTGATCCTCATGTGTCCCCCTTAGACGATAGTTGGAGTTTACCTTCATGTGTCCTCCACAGACTGATAGCTGGAGTTTACCCTGATGTGTTCCCCACAGACTGATAGCTGGGGTCTACCCTCCTGTGTCCCCCATAGCCTGATAGCTGGGGTCTACCCTCATGTGTCCCCCATAGCCTGATAGCTGGGGGTCTACCCTCATGTGTCCCCCATAGCCTGATAGCTGGGGTCTACCCTCATGTGTCCCCCATAGCCTGATAGCTGGGGTCTACCCTCATGTGGCCCTCATAGCCTGATAGCTGGGGTCTACCATCATGTGTTCCCCTATAGCCTGATAGCTGGGGTCTACCCTCATGTGTCCCCCATAGCCTGATAGCTGGAGTCTACCCTCATGTGTTCCCCATAACCTGATAGCTGGGGGTCTACCCTCATGTGTTCCCCATAACCTGATAGCTGGGGGTCTACCCTCATGTGTCCCCCATAGCCTGAGAGCTGGGGTCTACCCTCATGTGTTCCCCATAACCTGATAGCTGGAGTCTACCCTCATGTGTCCCTCATAGCCTGATAGCTGGAGTCTACCCTCATGTGTCCCTCATAGCCTGATAGCTGGAGTCTACCCTCATGTGTCCCTCATAGCCTGATAGCTGGGGGTCTACCCTCCTGTGTCCCTCATAGCCTGATAGCTGGAGTCTACCCTGTGTTCCCCATAACCTGATAGCTGGGGTTTACCCTCATGTGTTCCCCATAACCTGATAGCTGGGGTTTACCCTCATGTGTCCCCCATAGCCTGATAGCTGGAGTCTACCCTCATGTGTCCCTCATAGCCTGATAGCTGGGGGTCTACCCTCATGTGTCCCCCATAGCCTGATAGCTGGATTCTACCCTGTGTTCCCCATAACCTGATAGCTGGGGTTTACCCTCATGTGTTCCCCATAACCTGATAGCTGGAGTCTACCCTCATGTGTCCCTCATAGCCTGATAGCTGGAGTCTACCCTCATGTGTCCCCCATAGCCTGATAGCTGGGGGTCTACCCTCATGTGTCCCCCATAGCCTGATAGCTGGAGTCTACCCTCATGTGTCCCTCATAGCCTGATAGCTGGAGTCTACCCTCATGTGTCCCTCATAGCCTGATAGCTGGGGGTCTACCCTCCTGTGTCCCTCATAGCCTGATAGCTGGAGTCTACCCTCCTGTGTCCCTCATAGCCTGATAGCTGGAGTCTACCCTCATGTGTCCCCCATAGCCTGATAGCTGGGGGTCTACCCTCATGTGTCCCTCATAGCCTGATAGCTGGAGTCTACTCTCATGTGTCCCTCATAGCCTGATAGCTGGGGGTCTACCCTCATGTGTCCCTCATAGCCTGATAGCTGGAGTCTACCCTCATGTGTCCCCCATAGCCTGATAGCTGGGGGTCTACCCTCATGTGTCCCTCATAGCCTGATAGCTGGGGGTCTACCCTCATGTGTCCCTCATAGCCTGATAGCTGGAGTCTACCCTCATGTGTCCCTCATAGCCTGATAGCTGGAGTCTACCATCATGTGTTCCCCTATAGCCTGATAGCTGGAGTCTACCCTCATGTGTTCCCCATAACCTGATAGCTGGGGGTCTACCCTCATGTGTCCCTCATAGCCTGATAGCTGGAGTCTACCATCATGTGTTCCCCTATAGCCTGATAGCTGGGGTCTACCCTCATGTGTCCCTCATAGCCTGATAGCTGGGGTCTACCCTCATGTGTCCCCATTAGCCTGATAGCTGGAGTCTACCCTCATGTGTCCCCCACAGACTGATAGCTGGAGTCTACCCTCATGTGTCCCCCACAGACTGATAGCTGGAGTCTACCCTCATGTGTCCCCCACAGACTGATAGCTGGAGTCTACCCTCATGTGTTCCCCATAACCTGATAGCTGGGGTCTACCCTCATGTGTCCCCCATAGCCTGATAGCTGGGGTCTACCCTTGTGTGTCCCCAGTAGACCATTAGATGGAGTTGATCCTCATGTGTCCCCCACAGACTGATAGCTGGAGTTTACCCTCATGTGTTCCCCATAACCTGATAGCTGGGGTCTACCCTCATGTGTCCCCCACAGACTGATAGCTGGAGTTTACCCTCATGTGTCCCTCATAGCCTGATAGCTGGGGTCTACCCTCATGTGTCCCCCATAGCCTGATAGCTGGAGTCTACCCTCATGTGTTTCCCATAACCTGATAGCTGGGGGTCTACCCTCATGTGTCCCCCATAGCCTGATAGCTGGAGTCTACCCTCATGTGTTCCCCATAACCTGATAGCTGGGGTCTACCCTCATGTGTCCCCCATAGCCTGATAGCTGGGGTCTACCCTTGTGTGTCCCCAGTAGACCATTAGCTGGAGTCTACCCTCCTGTGTCCCCCACAGACTGATAGCTGGAGTTTACCCTCATGTGTTCCCCATAACCTGATAGCTGGGGTCTACCCTCATGTGTCCCCCACAGACTGATAGCTGGAGTTTACCCTCATGTGTCCCTCATAGCCTGATAGCTGGGGTCTACCCTCATGTGTCCCCCATAGCCTGATAGCTGGAGTCTACCCTCATGTGTTTCCCATAACCTGATAGCTGGGGGTCTACCCTCATGTGTCCCCCATAGCCTGATAGCTGGAGTCTACCCTCATGTGTTCCCCATAACCTGATAGCTGGAGTCTACCCTCATGTGTTCCCCATAACCTGATAGCTGGGGGTCTACCCTCATGTGTCCCCCATAGCCTGATAGCTGGAGTCTACCCTCATGTGTTCCCCATAACCTGATAGCTGGAGTCTACCCTCATGTGTTCCCCATAACCTGATAGCTGGAGTCTACCCTCATGTGTCCCCCATAGCCTGATAGCTGGAGTCTACCCTCATGTGTCCCCCATAGCCTGATAGCTGGGGTCTACCCTCATGTGTCCCCCATAACCTGATAGCTGGGGTTTACCCTCATGTGTTCCCCATAGCCTGATAGCTGGGGTCTACCCTCATGTGTCCCTCATAGCCTGATAGCTGGAGTCTACCCTCATGTGTCCCCCATAGCCTGATAGCTGGAGTCTACCCTCATGTGTCCCCCATAGCCTGATAGCTGGAGTCTACCCTCATGTGTTCCCCATAACCTGATAGCTGGGGTCTACCCTCATGTGTTCCCCATAACCTGATAGCTGGGGTTTACCCTCATGTGTTCCCCATAGCCTGATAGCTGGGGTCTACCCTCATGTGTCCCTCATAGCCTGATAGCTGGAGTCTACCCTCATGTGTCCCCCATAGCCTGATAGCTGGAGTCTACCCTCATGTGTCCCCCATAGCCTGATAGCTGGAGTCTACCCTCATGTGTTCCCCATAACCTGATAGCTGGGGGTCTACCCTCATGTGTCCCCCATAGCCCGATAGCTGGGGTCTACCCTCATGTGTCCCCCATAGCCTGATAGCTGGGGTCTACCCTCATGTGTCCCTCATAGCCTGATAGCTGGGGGTCTACCCTCATGTGTCCCCCATAGCCTGATAGCTGGGGTCTACCCTCCTGTGTCCCTCATAGCCTGATAGCTGGGGGTCTACCCTCATGTGTCCCTCATAGCCTGATAGCTGGGGGTCTACCCTCATGTGTCCCTCATAGCCTGATAGCTGGGGGTCTACCCTCATGTGTCCCCCATAGCCTGATAGCTGGGGTCTACCCTCCTGTGTCCCTCATAGCCCGATAGCTGGGGTCTACCCTCATGTGTCCCTCATAGCCTGATAGCTGGAGTCTACCCTCATGTGTCCCTCATAGCCTGATAGCTGGGGGTCTACCCTCATGTGTCCCCCATAGCCCGATAGCTGGGGTCTACCCTCATGTGTCCCTCATAGCCTGATAGCTGGGGGTCTACCCTCATGTGTCCCCCATAGCCTGATAGCTGGGGTCTACCCTCATGTGTCCCTCATAGCCTGATAGCTGGAGTTTACCCTTGTGTGTCCCCAGTAGACCATTAGATGGAGTTGATCCTCATGTGTCCCCCGTAGACGATAGCTGGGGTGTACCCTCATGTGTCCCCCATAGCAAGCTCCTATTGAGTGGTGTCATCGGGTAGAAGGGCTTTGACATGAGAATAATGGCGGCTGAGTCTGGTTGTGAGGAGCAGTTCAGGACCTGTCCTAGACGCACCGGGAGATGGAGATGCTATCTATGACAGATGAAGAATTGCATTATCAGCCATCCTTACTCCATCTTTAGGCTGTGGACATCTCAGCATGTGGCCTTTCCACAATGAGGAGGTTTCTTCCTCTGCGGGTCCCATATGATGTCCCTCGGGTTTTCTGGCAATCATTCATACCTACTGAGCCATCACACAGAATTCAGCCTTATAGCAGACACTGATGTGGCGTCACCAGGTGAAGCCATGGAGGAATTTCCCTTTTCTTTACTGGCCTGGAAGTCGAGCGTGAAGCTTGAGTCTTGGTAAAAAGCTTGACCTTAATCCAAACCGCCGGCAATCCATATGCGCTGTAATGCGGGTGACGGTAGATAGGACTGTGCCCGCCATGATGACATCATCGTGTGGTTAGCAGCATACCGTGCTCCTCTCTGATGTCACAGCGGGATGGCGGTGGGGCGACTGCACCGTCTGGAGCTTTGTCAGGGGTTTTGAGAGGAAGCACAAGGTTGGAGCTCGTATGGATGACGAGGACAGCACAGATTTAGGTCTCCAGAATCTTATGACACAATATCATGAATCCGTATCGTGTGAATTTGTGGTCTTACTCTGAGCATTGTGCACTGTTCCCCTTTAAAGTAGGCCATGGTCATAAAAACAGATACAAAGGACCCCCAATGTTCTCCCACCCTCCAGGAACCCACCCCTCTCCTCCCTCTTCCCCCTTCGGACATGGATCACCCTTACCTATTGGATGGAGGAGTTCATGACATCAACACTGCTCAGATAGCTGAGATCAATCAAAAACAGACACAGTTATTGAGGGGAGCACTCGGGAAAGAGAGCGGGGTGGGGGGCTGCACTGGGGAATCATAGCAAAACCTGAGACTATTAGAGGGGCTCCGACACTCCTGCAGGTGGGAAGAGCATCGTAATTACACATAAAAACATCATGGTGTGACAATAACCCAGCCCGTCATTGTAAAGCCATACACAACACAGAAGACATTACTAAAAGACATTGCCACTATACTGAGACACTGGAGGATGGACCAAACCGCTGCGGATCAGGGCCGCAGGACGGAACGGGGCCGCAGAAAGGGACCGGGGCCGCAGGACGGAACGGGGCCGCAGAAAGGGACCGGGGCCGCAGGATGGACCGGGGCCGCAGAAAGGGATCGGGGCCGCAGGATGGAAAGGGGCCGCAGAAAGGGACCGGGGCCGCAGAAAGGGACCGGGGCCGCAGAAAGGGATCGGAGCAGCAGGATGGAACGGGGCAGCAGAACGGGACTGGGGCCGCAGGATGGAACGGGGCAGCAGAAAGGGACCAGGGCCGCAGGATGGAACGGGGCCGCAGAAAGGGACCGGGGCCGCAGAAAGGGACCGGGGCCGCAGGACGGAAAGGGGCAGCAGAAAGGGACCGGGGCCGCAGGACAGAACGGGGCAGCAGAAAGGGACCGGGGCCGCAGGACGGAACGGGGCAGCAGAAAGGGACCGGGCCAGCTGACGCGCACACAGCAACATTATGGAGCTATTCCTCCTATGGGCTCAAAAACTTGTGACACTGGTTACCTGGACTCTTTACTATGCAAGTGATTCTGCTAGTTTTAGGATAAAGTAGAATGCCTTCCTGGTCTTCTGCTGTAGGGCACAATCTCTACAGAAGGGTTTGCTCCTCCATTCCGGCTACATCCTCATCTTTCGTTTCTCAGGCCTTCAGATCTTCCCCATTTCACAAGATCACTGTTTGATTATGCCTTATGGGTTTGGAAGCAGACACGATTTCCAGGACAGGATCCTGTAGACGTCTGCCAACAAGTCTGTAATTGGCGGTGGTACGCCCATGGAAGGAACGGAGACCCAGAAAGCACAAATACACTTTATTTAATGTGCACAATGTATTACTGATGTCTGGATTGCACTTTGCCTTGTATTGGCAGGTAATCTGAGCAGTGTCAAGACGGCCATTAATAACCACTCACGAGATATCCTCTCAATGTGCTCTGACACGGGTCACCCTGTACGACACCAGCATGGGGACTGCGAACAGAGACCAAGCTCCATTGCTCCATGGTTGGGCTGGAAATCCTATCCATCAACAAGCAATCCTACAGCACAAACCTGATGAACATGGTGGGCAGATCCTTTTGTGAGGTATGAACCCTCGGGTGTCTGGCCCCGGCACAGCTTTCAGTAGGTGGCAATGTTTTTTAGAATATTAATATTCAATTCACTTAGTTCCCCTTTAAAAAACCGTACATGTAAAAGGAGATTGAGGACAATGCTGAGACAGGATCAACCTAGAAAAGTAAATGGCGGTCACTGAAAACGTCCACACCCCCACCCTCGAGCAGCCAGTCTGTCCCTCATCCAACATCACACTCACCCTGCAGTGCACAGCACCGCCGTCTCCGCGTGTATCCGATCTTCCCTCCTGCGTCCTTCTGCGTGAGGGGACGAGTCCGGTGGACCAGGGCGGTAGCTAGGACTCTCCTGACTGCTTTTTGCTGGCGACCCAGAAGACGGAGGAGATTGGTGCAAAAAGCTTGGAGGCTGCAGGGCAATGCTAGAGCAGTCTGGAGGTGGGAGAAGCAAACCTGGGCGAGGTCTGGCTCTGGCACTGAGCTCAGGGGATCCATGTCTGGAGCTTAGGGGACTTTGGGTCAGTGGCGAAAGGCGTGAAGGCTGTAGCACCACTTGATGTAAGCTTGGCTCCAGTCTCCGATGTTGTCTGGGGCTCATCTGTGGACGTGACCGACTTTCAAACCATCGAGCATCCATCCCAAAAGGCCCCGGTTCAGGGATGTCTGGGTATGGAAGCACTGGGATCCCCATCCCTTGGCTAGTATGCCGAAGCTGGCCTTGCGCAGCCAGTTGCATAGCTGCATCCTGCCACGAAGTTGGGTGAGGAGGATGTGGACGACTTGGTAACCTTCCTGCCCAGCCTGAATGTGGTTCCAGAGGTAAGATGGCTGCATAAGATGGGACCTGTAGTGAGTTGGGAGGTGGACGCCCCCGGGGAAATGGGGCTGGAGGAGGTGGAGGTAGAGGACGCCTCATCTCACCAGCTTCATACCGATGCTGGACAAACATGGAAGGAGATGAAGGAGCTTCTAATCCACCAAAAGGGAAGTCTGGCCCACCCCACTGATCTGGCGAGCGCCCCCCCGTTGGGGTGTGTGTAAGAGGCAAAGTACTGGTGGAGCTGTTCTCCCCATTCTCTTCTGGTATTGGTGGAAAAGAGCCTTCAGGAAGCAAAGGTGGAGAGGACATAACAGAACTTAGAGGGCTGACTTCTGGCATATAAAAAGGTGGAGGTGGATCCGAGTCCCGAGGACTACTGCTCAAATAGCCATACAAGTGGCTATGATGGTAGCCACCAGGTCTTGACTGACCCGAGGCCTGCTGCCTTCCTTCTGGAGACTGATGTTGAAAACGTGGGCTGTAGGCAGGAGGCTGAAGCGGAGAGTCTTGACTAGATGATAATGGGGTAAGCTGGGACTTTAGACCTGATGGCTCGTCATTCTCCTCATCCGACTGTCGGAACTCTGGGTACATATCTGTTTCTTCTGCAAATGGGAACCCTTGAATTCTTCGACTACGCAGAGCTGGCTCCTGGTCAGGGCCCCCTGTAACAAAACGACCATCTGGACCCCTGCTGATTAACTCAATGGGAGTAGTCACTTCTGCTTCTGCCTGACTGACACTATACTTCTTGCTGGTCATGGCACGTTTAGTCTTCTTGTACAATGACAGCTCCTTTTCTCGTCCTGGACTCAGGGGCCTTTTTGGTGGAAGACCCTGATCCTCTGAAGACTCTGATGGAGCACGAAGTGTTCGAACACTCTCTGGACTGACCTTTCCAGAAGATAACCTAAACAAAAAAAAGAAGGTACCTCGTATGGATATTATAGATTGACCTGGAAGAAAATACAGCAGTTCAATCGAGAAGCAGTGTTCACAGATTACTGATTTCTCCTAAAACTGTCCAACACCTTTCCATCATGGTCAACAAAAGCCCTCAGTCTGGGATGGGCATCTCCTGTTGGAGACACCCGGGGCTCCGGGCAGAGTCTTATATATGTCAAGTGGACTCTAGAACATTAACTGGTGGCAAAAATAAACGTCCACGGAGAAGTCTCAACCCACAAGTAAGGAAAAGTGATCAGAGCGACCACAGAGGAAGGACGCTACTCTTCTTCTTAGGCCTGAGTCACACTACCGTATAACATCGCAAGACTAAGCTCATTCGCACCCATACAAATCTAACATCAAACTGCACTCAGATGTCATCACGGTGCAGTGCAATTACCGCGGACGCCAGAAATGGAGGGGATGGAGAAATGACTTTTTCCGTCTCCTCCGCAGCTGTTCCGGTATTCTCTCATGTGATAGGACAGGAGCGCAGAGGACGCCAGAAATGGAGGGGATGGAGAAATGACTTTTTCCGTCTCCTCCGCAGCTGTTCCGGTATTCTCTCATGTGATAGGACAGGAGCGCAGAGGAACCAGAAATGGAGGGGATGGAGAAATGACTTTTTCCGTCTCCTCCGCAGCTGTTCCGGTATTCTCTCATGTGATAGGACAGGAGCGCAGAGGACGCCAGAAATGGAGGGGATGGAGAAATGACTTTTTCCATCTCCTCCGCAGCTGTTCCGGTATTCTCTCATGTGATAGGACAGGAGCGCAGAGGACGCCAGAAATGGAGGGGATGGAGAAATGACTTTTTCCGTCTCCTCCGCAGCAGTTCCGGTATTCTCTCACGTGATAGGAGCGCAGAGCACTGACACTTGGGTCACGCTTGCAGCAGGGCAGGAGCAGAGTGTCATTAGCTCTCGCATCTGACCCTGGCCTTACACTAACGCTACTGGTCTCATGACTCAGTCCTGGCCTCGGCGTCTGATGGAGATTAAGCTGGCCTTATATTCGGGTTATTGAATGCTATTGATGGGTCTGTGACTTACGTGAATTGATGTCTCAGACGAGATGCTGTCATCATCGTAATGTGGCAGAACAGTTATTCTAGGAAAATCTGCCTTTGATTTGGCGTTATTTAAAAATGTTGCAGAAACTGGTCTAAATCTGCCTTTTTGGACAACCAAAATCTGTAGTGTAGTGCCAGCCTTAGAAGAACAGATCAGGAGATCAGGAGAGCAGGAGAGCCGGAGAGCCGGCCCGGCCCGTTACCTCCCTGAATTCAGCCAGTGAGCGTTTACTTACGGAGACTCCATGCTTTTCCGGCAGTGGGTGATGGAGAGCGGTGGATCTGCACAGATAGAAGAACAAGTTATATATTAACCACCATCTACATCTATATTAGCCATCATCTCACCAATCTCAGCCCTATTCTAAAAATCAATTAAAACACTTTCCCTTCCCAGGACATCTTCTATACACCGGCAAGCACTTGCCATGACCAGAGCACAGCAGATATCGGACACATCCTTGATCGCAGCTTGATGAAACATTCAGGATTTAACTTTAAAACCAAAATGGTGGCTTTGTCAAGCTGTCTGGAGAAAGCAGGGATGTTGGCCGACACAACCTGTAATCATCCTCATGGCTTTATAAGACCTCAGGGAGGTGTAACAGGACCTTATGCATGCTATCTCCTCCAAACATCATCAGCTCATTCTTTGTTGCATGCTACATCTGCCCATAATGTTTCCCAGGAGGTCAGGTCCTCAGGATAAGACGGATCAGCTCACCTGATGCAAAATTTGAAATGCAAGCTACAGATCTAAGATCCAGATTTGAGGAAAGAGGTTATAGTCAGAGGTATTAAGCCGGGATAAAGAATGGCCAAAAGGACTCCACGTAATCAGCTCTTACGTCATCCGGGTAAACGTCAGAACCTTGATGGGAAAAATCAATCAGGAATGGCAGATTATCAGGTCTATGTTATGCATAAACCCTCCCTTAATGGCACACCATAGGATGATCCACTGACGACACCAAAACGTTGAAATAATCTTAAAGACGAACTTGCCAAGAGTCACTATATACCACGACCACTTCATCCTACTGGACCCAGAAGTCCAAGTTATGGACGTTTTCTTGTGGCCACTGTCTCGCCTGCACCAATGTCTCTCACATTGCTACTTTTGATCGATCACCATATATCCTGTAGTAATATCTACAGTGGGTACGGAAAGTATTCAGACCCCTTTACATTTTTCACTCTTTCTTTCATTGCAGCCATTTGGTAAATTCTAAAAAGTTCATTTTTTTCTCCTTACAGTCCACTCTGCACCCCATCTTGACTGAAAAAAAACAGAAATGTAGAAATTTTTGCAATTTTTTAAAACAAGAAAAACTGAAATATCAAATGGTCATAAGTATTCAGACCCTTTGCTCAGTATTGAGTAGAAGCCCCCTTTTGAGCTAGTACAACCATGAGTCTTCTTGGGAATGATGCAACAAGTTTTTCACCCCTGGATTTGGGGATCCTCGGCCATTCTTCCTTGCAGATCCTCTCCAGTTCCGTCAGGTTGGATGGTGAACGTTGGTGGACAGCCATTTTCAGGTCTCTCCAGAGATGTTCAATTGGGTTTAGGTCAGGGCTCTGGCCGGGCCAGTCAAGAATTGTCACAGAGTTGTTCTGAAGCCAGTCCTTTGTTATTTTAGCTGTGTGCTTAGGGTCATTGTCTTGTTGGAAGGTGAACCTTCCGCCAAGTCTGAGGTCCAGATCACTCTGGAAGAGGTTTTCATCCAGGATATCTCTGTACTTGGCCGCATTCATGTTTCCTTCAATTGCAACCAGTTGTCCTGTCCCTGCAGCTGAAAAACACCCCCATAGCATGATGCTGCCACCACCATGCTTCACTGTTGGGATTGTATTGGGCAGGTGATGAGCAGTGCCTGGTTTTCTCCACACATACCGCTTAGAATTATCACCAAAAAGTTCTATCATCTTCTCATCAGACGAGAGAATCGGATTTCTCATAGTCTGGGAGTCCTTCATGTGTCTATGCGAGCTTTCATATGTCTTGCACTGAGGAGTGGCTTCCGTCGTGCCACTCTCACCAAGGCTCTTCTCCCACGATTGCTCAGTTTGGCTGGATGGCCAGGTCTAGGAAGAAATTCTTTTGTAAATTGGCCAGATATGTGCCTTGCCACAATTCTGTCTCTGAGCTCCTTGGGCAGTTCCTTTGAGCTCATGATTCTCATTTGGTCTGACATGCACTGTGAGCTGTGAGGTCTTATATAGACGGGTGTGCGCCTTTCCAAATTAAATCCTATCAGTTTAATTACACACAGCTGGACTCCAATGAAGGAGTAGAACCATCTCAAGGAGGATCACAAGGAAATGGACAGCATGTGACTTAAATATGAGGGTCTGAGCAAAGGGTCTGAATACTTATGACCATGGGATATTTCAGTTTTTCTTTTTTAATAAATTTGCAAAAATTTCTACATTTCTGTTTTTTTCCAGTCAAGATGGGGTGCAGAGTGGACTTTAATGAGAAAAAAAAATTAACATTTTAGAATTTACCAAATGGCTGCAATGAAACAAAGAGTGAAAAATGTAAAGGGGTCTGAATACTTTCCGTACCCTCTGTATGTAATATACTACGCAAATATATGCGGGACTTACCTAGGGAATTAAGAGTTAGGGTAAGGGAGCATGGAGGTACATTGGTGCGGCCAGGACCTTACTGAAACCATCCCACGCCATTGTGAAATATGTCATGACTGTAACCCCAGCTCCTTCATGGCACGTGGCACTGGCATCTGGGGTGGAAACATTGCAAAACTACCTGCTCAAAAGCAAACTCTGTGGATTGTTGCTTTAGGTGCTAAGGTCCCAGATGAAGTAAATGAGACACTTTGCATCTTTCCTGTAGCTGGATTTGTTTTAGCTTGTGTGAAAACACAGTTTATAATCTTAATCAGCCAGACGATAAGATTTGTTAAGCCAAGACGACTACGACTACTACTCTTCGTTTGGAAACAATGATGTTTGTACTAAGCCAGCTCGATGTGAATTTAAAGAGCAGGATGGATACAAACTATGCAAGTTGATTAAATGCTCAAACAATGAGTCATGAGCCCCTTCCACCTTCATCCCTGACCCTTGACCTGTGACTGAAGACCTTACACAGATGTAAATATAAACAGGGATGTCTGTAGTGCTGCATGAATCAAGGAGAAATCAGAAACACTTTACAAGGAGAATTGAGAGACATCCTTCAGGACAGTAGATGGATTGCATGGCGGCTCCATCCAGAGACACAGACTTGTATTCTACATGATTCCGGCCTAAGGGTATATGTCTCTGACTGGAAAGATACACATCTGCTCCACTGACCATGAGAGACCCCATGGATACATTTGGGGAAACCAGGTTGGGACGATGAAGTCACCTGGCCCCATGGATATGTTGTTTGGGGTTGCCACGTGGGACCCTTCGGTCACCTGGAACTCATGGAGACATTCGGAGAAGCCAGATTGGGACCAGCTGGTCATCTGGCCCCATGGAAACTCTTGGAGAGGCCAGGGTGGGACCCTCGGGTCTCCTGGCCTTGTACCTCGATGGACTGCTAGCTTCCTAAGCTTGCCGCTACCTTCTCTCTGTGGGGGCCCACCAGAAGCGGAGATCCACTGGTTGAGGTAGTTGGTCCTGGAAGTCTCCAGAGTCGCAGCTGTTCTATCCCAGGCAGGCGGAGAAGGAAGGGTGAGACTGTGTAATGTTGCACCATCTTGGGTATTAGCTGGGACTGTCCTATATGTTTATTGACCGCTTTGTGGGTCAGTAAAGTATTGCCTCGCTGTTCTACCCTCACCCTGTGCTGTCTGAGTGGTATTACGCCCACAGAAGACCTCGGGTCTTCACAGATTATTTTTAAGTTTATATAATTTATTACTGTCTATATGATTACAATGTTTTTTCTTTCCCACAGCCATTTACTAGAAAGGACATTTCATCTATAGATCTTTGGAGAACAGATTAAATGAATTAAATTTAAATAGTGGGAACAGTGCATATCGTGCTGCATAGTCTGCTCCATAACGTGCTCCATAGTGTGCTGCATAGTCTGCTCCATAACGTGCTCCATAGTGTGCTGCATAGTCTGCTCCATAACGTGCTCCATAGTGTGCTGCATAGTCTGCTCCATAAAGTGCTGCATAGTCTGCTCCATAGTGTACTGCATAGTGTGCTGCATAGTCTGCTCCATAAAGTGCTGCATAGTGTGCTGCATAGTCTGCTCCATAAAGTGCTGCATAGTCTGCTCCATAGTGTGCTGCATAGTCTGCTCCATAGTGTGCTGCATAGTCTGCTCCATAATGTGCTGCATAGTCTGCTCCATAGTGTGCTGCATAGTCTGCTCCATAACGTGCTCCATAGTGTGCTGCATAGTCTGCTCCATAAAGTGCTGCATAGTCTGCTCCATAGTGTACTGCATATCGTGCTCCATAGTGTGCTGCATAGTGTGCTGCAGTCTGCTCCATAACGTGCTCCATAGTGTGCTGCATAGTCTGCTCCATAAAGTGCTGCATAGTCTGCTCCATAGTGTACTGCATATCATGCTGCATAGTCTGCTCCATAGTGTACTGCATATCGTGCTGCATAGTCTGCTCCATAGTGTGCACCATAGTGTGCTCCATAACGTGCTGCATAGTCTGCTCCATAGTGTGCTGCATAGTCTGCTCCATAGTGTACTGCATATCGTGCTGCATAGTCTGCTCCATAGTGTACTGCATATCGTGCTGCATAGTCTGCTCCATAGTGTGCTCCATAACGTGCTGCATAGTATGCTCCATAGTGTGCTGCATAACGTGCTCCATAGTGTGCTGCATAACGTGCTCCATAGTGTGCTGCATAGTGTGCTCCATAGTGTGCTCCATAACGTGCTGCATAGTATGCTCCATAGTGTGCTCCATAACGTGCTGCATAGTATGCTCCATAGTGTGCTGCATAACGTGCTCCATAGTGTGCTGCATAACGTGCTGCATAGTCTGCTCCATAACGTGCTGCATAGTCTGCTCCATAGTGTGCTCCATAACGTGCTGCATAGTCTGCTCCATAGTGTACTGCATATCGTGCTGCATACTGTACTGCATATCGTGCTGCATAGTCTGCTCCATAACGTGCTGCATAGTCTGCTCCATAGTGTGCTGCATAACGTGCTCCATAGTGTGCTGCATAGTCTGCTCCATAGTGTGCTGCATAACGTGCTGCATAGTCTGCTCCATAGTGTGCTGCATATCGTGCTGCATAGTCTGCTCCATAGTGTGCTCCATAACATGCTGCATAGTGTGCTGCATAGTCTGCTCCATAGTGTGCTCCATAACGTGCTGCATAGTCTGCTCCATAGTGTACTGCATATCGTGCTGCATAGTCTGCTCCATAAAGTGCTGCATAGTCTGCTCCATAACGTGCTGCATAGTCTGCTCCATAGTGTGCAGCATAGTCTGCTCCATAGTGTACTGCATATCGTGCTGCATAGTCTGCAGCATAGTCTGCTCCATAACGTGCTCCATAGTGTGCTGCATAGTCTGCTCCATAGTGTACTGCATATCGTGCTGCATAGTCTGCTCCATAGTGTGCTCCATAACGTGCTGCATAGTCTGCTCCATAGTGTGCTGCATAGTCTGCTCCTTAATGTGCTGCATAGTCTGCTCCATAACGTGCTGCACAGTCTGCTCCATAGTGTGCTGCATAACGTGCTCCATAGTGTGCTCCATAACGTGCTGCATAGTCTGCTCCATAGTGTGCTGCATAGTCTGCTCCATAGTGTGCTGCATAACATGCTGCATAGTGTGCTCCATAACGTGCTGCATAGTCTGCTCCATAGTGTGCTGCATAGTCTGCTCCATAGTGTGCTCCATAACGTGCTGCATAGTCTGCTCCATATCGTGCTGCATAGTCTGCTCCATAGTGTGCTGCATAACATGCTGCATAGTCTGCTCCATAGTGTGCTCTATAACGTGCTGCATAGTCTGCTCCATAGTGTGCTGCATAACGTGCTGCATAGTCTGCTCCATAATGTGCGGGATAATCTGCTCCATAGTGTGCTCCATAACGTGCTGCATAGTCTGCTCCATATCGTGCTGCATAGTCTGCTCCATATTGTGCTGCATAGTCTGCTCCATAGTGTGCTGCAGTCTGCTCCATGTCATGCTGCATAGTCTGCTACATAGTGTGCAGCATAGTCTGCTCCATAACGTGCTCCATAGTCTGCTCCATAGTGTGTTGCATAGTCTGCTCCATAGTGTGCTGCATAGTCTGCTCCATAGTGTACTGCATATCGTGCTGCATAGTCTGCTCCATAGTGTGCAGCATAGTCTGCTCCATAGTGTGCTCCATAACGTGCTGCATAGTCTGCTCCATAGTGTGCTCCATAACGTGCTGCATAGTCTGCTCCATAGTGTGCTGCATAGTCTGCTCCATAATGTGCTGCATAGTCTGCTCCATAGTGTGCTGCATAGTCTGCTCCATAGCGTTCTCCATAACGTGCTGCATAGTCTGCTCCATATCGTGCTGCATAGCCTGCTCCATAGTGTGCTGCATAACATGCTGCATAGTCTGCTCCATAGTGTGCTCCATAACGTGCTGCATAGTCTGCTCCATAGTGTGCTGCATAACGTGCTGCATAGTCTGCTCCATAGTGCTCCATAATGTGCTGCATAATCTGCTCCATAGTGTGCTCCATAACGTGCTGCATAGTCTGCTCCATATCGTGCTGCATAGTCTGCTCCATAGTGTGCTGCATAGTCTGCTCTATATCGTGCTACATAGTGTGCTCCATAACGTGCTGCATAGTCTGCTCCATATCGTGCTGCATAGTCTGCTCCATAGTGTGCTGCATAGTGTGCTCCATAACGTGCTGCATAGTCTGCTCCAGTGTGCTGCATAACGTGCTCCATAGTGTGCTGCATAGTCTGCTCCATAGTGTGCTGCATAGTCTGCTCCATAGTGTGCTGCATAGTCTGCGCCATAGTGTGCTGCATATCGTGTTGCATAGTGTTCTCCATATCGTGCTGCATAGTGTTCTCCATATCGTGCTGCATAGTGTGCTCCATATCGTGCTGCATAGTCTGCTCCATAGTGTGCAGCATATCGTGCTGCATAGTCTGCTCCATAGTGTGCTGCATATCGTGCTGCATAGTCTGCTCCATATCGTGCTGCATAGTGTGCTGCATAGTCTGCTCCATAGTGTGCAGCATATCGTGCTGCATAGTCTGCTCCATATCGTGCTGCAGTCTGCTCCATAGTGTGCTGCATATTGTGCTGCATAGTGTGCTCCATATCGTGCTGCATAGTCTGCTCCATAGTGTGCTGCACAGTCTGCTCCATAGTGTGCTGCATAGTCTGCTCCATAGTGTGCAGCATATCGTGCTCCATAGTGTGCTGCATAGTGTGCTCCATATCGTGCTGCATAGTTTGCTCCAGTGTGCTGCATAGTCTGCTCCATAGTGTGCTGCATAGTCTGCTCCATAGTGTGCTGCATAGTGTGCTGCATATCGTGCTGCATAGTCTGCTCCATAGTGTGCTGCATAGTCTGCTCCATAGTGTGCTGCATATCGTGCTCCATAGTGTGCTGCATAGTCTGCTCCATAGTGTGCTGCATATCGTGCTGCATAGTCTGCTCCATAGTGTGCTGCATAGTATGCTCCATAGTCTGCTCCATAGTCTGCTCCATAGTGTGCTGCATAGTCTGCTGCATATCGTGCTGCATAGTCTGCTCCATAGTGTGCTGCATATCGTGCTGCATAGTCTGCTCCATAGTGTGCTGCATATCGTGCTCCATAGTGTGCTGCATAGTCTGCTCCTTAGTGTGCTGCATAGTCTGCTCCATAGTGTGCTGCATATCGTGCTGCATAGTCTGCTCCATAGTATGCTGCATAGTGTGCTCCATAGTGTGCTCCATAGTGGGCTGCATAGTCTGCTCCTTAGTGTGCTGCATACCGTGCTCCATCATGTGCTGCATAGTCTGCTCCATAGTGTGCTCCATAGTGTGCTGCATAACGTGCAGCATAGTCTGCTCCATAGTGTGCAGCATAGTCTGCTCCATAGTGTGCTGCATAGTCTGCTCCATAGTGTGCTGCATATCGTGCTGCATAGTCTGCTCCATAGTGTGCTGCATACCGTGCTCCATCATGTGCTGCATAGTCTGCTCCATAGTGTGCTGCATAGTCTGCTCCATAGTGTGCTGCATATCGTGCTGCATAGTCTGCTCCATAGTGTGCTGCATAGTCTGCTCCTTAGTGTGCTGCATACCGTGCTCCATCATATGCTGCATACATCATCGACGTCTTATGCAATACAATAATGATTTCACTTATTATCCTTCATTGGCCAAAGTCTTCCTCTGTGCTATTATTTACAGCCATCTCTTTATTGCTTGATGTATTCAGCTTATATCACGTTTTATGTTTCTTTTGTATCTATTCAGGTCAGTAAAGTATCTGGTGACTGCACGGTGTATAATAATTGTGGGCACTCGATCATGCACTTTATTTCTGTGTTTTCACTGTTTTGCAGCTTCGTTTCCAAGATTCTCTTTGCAGATCTAGATTCTCTCCATCACTACGGTATCCACATGTGCTCTCACGCTAAGTACCCCCGCCCGTCTCTCCATCACTACGGTGTCCATACATGCCCTCACGCTCCATACCCCTGCCAGTCTCTGCATCACTACGGTGTCCATACATGCCCTCACGCTCCATACCCCTGCCAGTCTCTGCATCACTACGGTGTCCATACGTGCTCTCACGCTAAGTACCCCCGCTCGTCTCTCCATCACTACAGTGTCCGTACATGCCCTCACGCTCCGTACCCCCGCCCGTCTCTCCATCACTACGGTGTCCGTACGTGCTCTCACGCTAAGTACCCCCGCCAGTCTCTCCATCACTAGGGTGTCCATACATGCCCTCACACTCCGTACCCCCACCCGTCTCTCCATTACGGTGTCCATACATGCCCTCACGCTCCGTACCCCCGCCAGTCTCTCCATCACTACGGTGTCCATACATGCCCTCACGCTCTGTACCCCCGCCAGTCTCTCCATCACTACGGTGTCCATACGTGCCCTCACGCTCCGTACCCCCGCCAGTCTCTCCATCACTACGGTGTCCATACATGCCCTCACGCTCCATACCCCCCCAGTCTCTCCATCACTACGGTGTCCGTACGTGCTCTCACGCTCCGTACCCCCGCCTGTTTCTCTCCATCACTACGGTGTCCGTACGTGCTCTCACGCTCCGTACCCCCGCCAGTCTCTCCATCACTACGGTGTCCGCATGTGCTCTCACGCTCCGTACCCCCACTCGTTTCTCTCCATCACTACGGTGTCCATACATGCCCTCACGCTCCGTACCCCCGCCCGTCTCTCCATCACTACGGTGTCCATACATGCCCTCACGCTCCGTACCCCCGTCAGTCTCTCCATCACTACGGTATCCATACATGCCCTCACGCTCCGTACCCCCGTCAGTCTCTTCATCACTACGGTGTCCATACATGCCCTCACGCTCCATACCCCCGTCAGTCTCTCCATCACTACGGTGTCCATACATGCCCTCACGCTCCATACCCCCGTCAGTCTCTCCATCACTACGGTGTTCATACATGCGCTCACGCTCCGTACCCCCGCCCATCTCTCCATCACTACGGTGTTCATACATGCGCTCACGCTCCGTACCCCCGCCAGTCTCTCCATCACTACAGTGTCCGTACGTGCCCTCACGCTCCGTACCCCCGCCCGTTTCTCTCCATCATTACGGTGTCCGTACGTGCCCTCACGCTCCGTACCCTGGCCAGTCTCTCCATCACTACAGTGTCCGTACGTGCCCTCACGCTCCGTACCCCCGCCCATCTCTCTCCATCACTACGGTGTCCGTACATGCCCTCATGCTCCGTACCCCCGTCCATCTCTCTCCATCACTAGGGTGTCCATACATGCCCTCACGCTCTGTACCCCCGCCCATCTCTCTCCATCACTATGGTGTCCGTACGTGCCCTCACGCTCCATACCCCCGCCCGTATCTCTCGATCACTATGGTGTCCGCACATTTCTGGGGGCCATGGCGCCATCTGCCTTGATGGCCGGGTGGTTGTCACACGCGGTGGCGTGCATATGTGCTGTCTAGATGATGTCCCATTCACATGTCGGGGACAGTTTCGCCCTGTGGGTCAATCAGTGGACCCGGCCCCTGAAGAAGCATTATTTTGCGTGCACACGTGGAGTCCCAGTAAAACCTTTCAGTGACGTTTTCGCTGACGATCACAGATACAAAGCTGCTTGTACAAGTGCGGAGATTGCCACACCTGGAGTGGTGAGGGCAGGTTTGGGGGGCAGCGCTGTGCACGGGGGCAGTAGATCTATTGCAGCAGATAGCGGACACCTTCAGCTATTACTTTTATGGTTTGTGCATCAGGCCGCCTGGATTTTAGGTGTAAATGGAATATTGAAAGCATTTTCTAATTGAGACATCTGCAAACATTGGGTCATTGAATATTGGGGGGGGCCTACTTTTTGGGGTGTTTAAAGAGCATCTGTGGTTTTAATTCATAGCAATTCTAAAAGCCTAATAAATATCAATATCCCTGCCCCGTCTACACAGCGGCCCTTGTACACCCACATCAGTAGATTCCATATAGTGTAGTCTTTATGGGATCATTTCAAATCGAATTAACCCTTTGTGCGATCTGTCTAATGGATGTGGAAGTAGAATAAATGCCTTGCATGTACAGCACTGTGCAAAAGTTTGAGCTGAGTCGCGTATGCAAAAAATGCTGCACAGTAAAACGCGTCAGACACAGAAGGGTTTATTTTACTCAATAAAATGGAAAGTGACTTAAGAAAAGAGAATGTAAATCCCATCAGTATCTGGTGACCGCCCGTCGCCTCTGTCGGAGGTGTCCAGTGACCGCCCGTCGCCTGTCGGAGGTGTCCAGTGACCGCCCGTCACCTCCATTCGGCGGTGTCCGGAGACCGCCCGTCGCCTCCATTCGGCGGTGTCCGGAGACCGCCCGTCGCCTCCATTCGGCGGTGTCCGGAGACAGTCTGTCACCTTTGTCAATTGTAGACAATTCTATTTTTTAAATTACTCTTACAATGCAAAGGTTTTCCACACCTGCCTAAAACTTTTGCACAGTACGGTTTGTGTTTAAATTAATTTAAGTCTCCTGTGCCTCATGCACTAAACACTTAATATAAGTGGAAGCAGGTTTCTCACCCCAGAGCTGGCTTAACAGCTACACTGCTCAGTACTGCTGCATAATGTCCGCCATGCTACTTCTAGTAAATGTTTCATCTCACCGAGAGTTGGGTTTCCAGCGTGTAGGAGGTAGGTGAGCTACACTAAGTGCTGGATTCACAACTAACTGCTCAGTACTGCCGAATAATGACCCAATTCCAGCTGAGACTTGAGATAAAATACATGATCTCAGAACTGGATCCTCAGCTCTCCGCTGCTTCTGTGTAACGTCTAGCATAGTGCTGAATAACCATTTACTACAATTTTTATATCAAATGATACTTACTAGAAAAAAATAACTTTGTATTTCATCTCATACCATAGAGTGCTGGTCACCATTATTGGAACCCCTGGTAAATTTCTATTTCTTTCTGAAGATATTGTACAAAGTTATATCCTCAGGATTTTTTAATTTGTGGTCCAAAGTAATAGAACAATAAAACATTGTTTTTCAACTTCCATATTGCAATTTTAAAGAAGAAACAGAATAAGCAGCATGTGCAGCAATAAAGGCCCCCCTAATTAATACTTGGTTGCCCCCCTAATTAATACTTGGTTGCCCCCCCCCCCCCCCTTTGGCGTAGCTGACGGCCTCCACACGTTTCTTGGAGCCATCTATAAGCTTCTTGCTCTTCTCTGGAGTTTTCTCCCATCTTCCTTTATAGTTTGTTCAAGCTCTTGAATGTTTGCAGGTTCTTTTCAGTTTTCTTTGGGATTGAGGTCAGGACGTATTGCTGGCCATTTTAAAACCGTACATCTTTTCTTTTTTCAACCATTCCTGTGTGCTTTGGGTCATTGTCTTGCTGGAGGACCGATCTTCGATTTAAATCAAGTTTTCTTACACTGGGCAGGACATTTCGCTCAAAAATCTCTTAATAATCCTCTTGTTTCATGATTCCTGTGATAAGGTCAAGGCCTCCAGTACCAGACGCAGCAAAGCAACCCCACAGCATTATGGATCTTCCACCATGCTTAATTGTTGGTAAGGTGTTCTTTTCCTTATAAGCTTTATTGCGCCATCTGTAAACAAACTGTTGCTTTGCATTGCCAAAAAGCTCTATTTTTGTTTTATCTGTCCACAGAACATTTTCCCAGATGGATTGTCAAGGTAGTCTTTGCTGAAGAAGAGACATAAAAAGGAAGAACTGATTTCTGCCAATGGTTTCTTCCTTGGCCTTGGCGCATAAAGCTCTGCTTGGTTTAGTGTGCAGTGGATGGTACTTGTTGAAACCATGAACCCCGACAGTTCCAGGTTGGCCTTCAGATCTTTGGATGTTTAACGTGGTGTTTTTTCTACCATTTGCACGAACCTTTGAAGACATCTCTTGTCAATTTTCCTCTTTCCCCCACGTCCAGGGAGGTTCTTGACTGCTCCATGCTTGGCAAACTTCTTAATATTGCGCATGGTCTTTAAAGATGGCCTTATACCCTTTGGAAGTCTTGTGTTTGCTAATAATAGCAGTTCTGATGACCTCAGACAGCTCATTTGTCTTCATCATTGTGACAAAGGAACAGGACCTACCATGTGGCTTTTTAAAACAGTGAAGTTTTGGCTAATTCATTGGCTAATTCAAGTCACATGGGCACCGACAATTAATCACAGGAGAATCTCTTGTGATTTATCACAGGGTGAGTGAAAATGTGTTTCCATAATAAATTCATGTAAAGGTGCCGATACCAGTGACTGCAGCTTTAGGTTTTTTTTATTTTTCCCTCCCATTTTTTTTTTAAATTATGGTTTATCATCTGCTCTTCTGTATGTAACACGAGTCTCTATACAAAAACGGTTTCACTTGAATGATTATTTTCAGGAGATATTCCACATTATGTCCTTACACATCATGGTGCCAATAACCAGGAGCAGGACTGTAGTTGGGTTTACCGCTGTCCATTGCTCAGTGTAATTTTACACCTCATTGCTGGATTTACAGATGCCCACTGATGAGAAATGCGTTGTGATGTCCTCCATGATATTGCGCAAGCTTCTACTACATACTGCATCCCACCTGCCTTAACATCTACACTGCTCAGTAGTGTTGTGTATTATTCAGCTGCTTTCTAGATTTACCTAATCCAGTGCAGGATTCACATCTACACTGCTCAGTACTATTGTATAAATCCACCGCATCCCATGACGTTGCTGCGATTCTAGTAAGTAATGTGTCTCACCCGAGTGCAGGATGTAAAGCTAAGCTGCAGTATAATGTCCTCCATGAACAGTATACTTCTAGTAAGTGTTTTATCTCATCATACCAGACCTATTAACAGCATCTCATTGCTCAGTAATACTGTGCAATGTTCTTCATGCAAGGAGGTTTCTAGTAGGTGTTATAATCACATCTCAGAGCTGGAACTAAGCTAAACTGTACACTCCACTATACCACTGCATAGTCTATAAGATGAGCAGATAGCTTCGCTTCATAGACAGTAAGCTCTTGTGCTCAGTCTCCTCATAGATTGTAAGCTCTTGTGCTCAGTCTCCTCCTCTCCTCATAGATTGTAAGCTCTTGTGCTCAGTCTCCTCCTCTCCTCATAGATTGTAAGCTCTTGTGCTCAGTCTCCCCCTCTCCTCATAGATTGTAAGCTCTTGTGCTCAGTCTCCTCTCTCCTCATAGATTGTAAGCTCTTGTGCTCAGTCTCCTCTCTCCTCATAGATTGTAAGCTCTTGTGCTCAGTCTCCTCCTCTCCTCATAGATTGTAAGCTCCTGTGCTCAGTCTCCTCTCTCCTCATAGATTGTAAGCTCCTGTGCTCAGTCTCCTCTCTCCTCATAGATTGTAAGCTCTTGTGCTCAGTCTCCTCCTCTCCTCATAGATTGTAAGCTCTTGTGCTCAGTCTCCTCTCTCCTCATAGATTGTAAGCTCTTGTGCTCAGTCTCCTCTCTCCTCATAGATTGTAAGCTCTTGTGCTCAGTCTCCTCTCTCCTCATAGATTGTAAGCTCTTGTGCTCAGTCTCCTCTCCTCATAGATTGTAAGCTCCTCTGCTCAGTCTCCTCTCTCCTCATAGATTGTAAGCTCTTGTGCTCAGTCTCCTCTCTCCTCATAGATTGTAAGCTCTTGTGCTCAGTCTCCTCCTCTCCTCATAGATTGTAAGCTCCTGTGCTCAGTCTCCTCTCTCCTCATAGATTGTAAGCTCTTGTGCTCAGTCTCCTCTCTCCTCATAGATTGTAAGCTCTTGTGCTCAGTCTCCTCCTCTCCTCATAGATTGTAAGCTCTTGTGCTCAGTCTCCTCTCTCCTCATAGATTGTAAGCTCTTGTGCTCAGTCTCCTCTCTCCTCATAGATTGTAAGCTCTTGTGCTCAGTCTACTCCTCTCCTCATAGATTGTAAGCTCTTGTGCTCAGTCTCCTCTCTCCTCATAGATTGTAAGCTCTTATGCTCAGTCTCCTCATAGATTGTAAGCTCTTGTGCTCAGTCTCCTCTCCTCATAGATTGTAAGCTCCTCTGCTCAGTCTCCTCCTCTCCTCATAGATTGTAAGCTCTTGTGCTCAGTCTCCTCTCCTCATAGATTGTAAGCTCCTCTGCTCAGTCTCCTCCTCTCCTCATAGATTGTAAGCTCTTGTGCTCAGTCTCCTCCTCTCCTCATAGATTGTAAGCTCTTGTGCTCAGTCTCCTCCTCTCCTCATAGATTGTAAGCTCTTGTGCTCAGTCTCCCCCTCTCCTCATAGATTGTAAGCTCTTGTGCTCAGTCTCCTCTCTCCTCATAGATTGTAAGCTCTTGTGCTCAGTCTCCTCCTCTCCTCATAGATTGTAAGCTCCTGTGCTCAGTCTCCTCTCTCCTCATAGATTGTAAGCTCTTGTGCTCAGTCTCCTCTCTCCTCATAGATTGTAAGCTCTTGTGCTCAGTCTCCTCCTCTCCTCATAGATTGTAAGCTCTTGTGCTCAGTCTCCTCTCTCCTCATAGATTGTAAGCTCTTGTGCTCAGTCTCCTCTCTCCTCATAGATTGTAAGCTCTTGTGCTCAGTCTACTCCTCTCCTCATAGATTGTAAGCTCTTGTGCTCAGTCTCCTCTCTCCTCATAGATTGTAAGCTCTTATGCTCAGTCTCCTCATAGATTGTAAGCTCTTGTGCTCAGTCTCCTCTCCTCATAGATTGTAAGCTCCTCTGCTCAGTCTCCTCCTCTCCTCATAGATTGTAAGCTCTTGTGCTCAGTCTCCTCTCCTCATAGATTGTAAGCTCCTCTGCTCAGTCTCCTCCTCTCCTCATAGATTGTAAGCTCTTGTGCTCAGTCTCCTCCTCTCTCCTCATAGATTGTAAGCTCTTGTGCTCAGTCTCCTCCTCTCTCCTCATAGATTGTAAGCTCTTGTGCTCAGTCTCCTCTCCTCATAGATTGTAAGCTCTTGTGCTCAGTCTCCTCTCTCCTCATAGATTGTAAGCTCTTGTGCTCAGTCTCCTCTCTCCTCATAGATTGTAAGCTCTTGTGCTCAGTCTACTCCTCTCCTCATAGATTGTAAGCTCTTGTGCTCAGTCTCCTCTCTCCTCATAGATTGTAAGCTCTTATGCTCAGTCTCCTCATAGATTGTAAGCTCTTGTGCTCAGTCTCCTCTCCTCATAGATTGTAAGCTCCTGTGCTGTCTCCTCCTCTCCTCATAGATTGTAAGCTCTTGTGCTCAGTGTCCTCCTCTCGTCATAGATTGTAAGCTCTTGTGCGCAGTCTCCTCTTCTCATAGATTGTAAACTCCTGTGCTCAGTCTCCTCTCTCCTCATAGATTGTAAGCTCTTATGCTCAGTCTCCTCATAGATTGTAAGCTCTTGTGCTCAGTCTCCTCCTCTCCTCATAGATTGTAAGCTCCTGTGCTCAGTCTCCTCCTCTCCTCATAGATTGTAAGCTCCTGTGCTCAGTCTCCTCTCCTCATAGATTGTAAGCTCTTGTGCTCAGTCTCCTCTCTCCTCATAGATTGTAAGCTCCTGTGCTCAGTCTCCTCTCCTCATAGATTGTAAGCTCTTGTGCTCAGTCTCCTCTCTCCTCATAGATTGTAAGCTCCTCTGCTCAGTCTCCTCCTCTCCTCATAGATTGTAAGCTCCTGTGCTCAGTCTCCTCTCCTCATAGATTGTAAGCTCTTGTGCTCAGTCTCCTCTCTCCTCATAGATTGTAAGCTCCTGTGCTCAGTCTCCTCCTCTCCTCATAGATTGTAAGCTCTTATGCTCAGTCTCCTCATAGATTGTAAGCTCTTGTGCTCAGTCTCCTCCTCTCCTCATAGATTGTAAGCTCCTGTGCTCAGTCTCCTCCTCTCCTCATAGATTGTAAGCTCTTGTGCTCAGTCTCCTCTCCTCATAGATTGTAAGCTCCTGTGCTCAGTATCCTCTCTCCTCATAGATTGTAAGCTCTTGTGCTCAGTCTCCTCTCTCCTCATAGATTGTAAGCTCTTGTGCTCAGTCTCCTCTCTCCTCATAGATTGTAAGCTCTTGTGCTCAGTCTCCTCTCTCCTCATAGATTGTAAGCTCTTGTGCTCAGTCTCCTCTCTCCTCATAGATTGTAAGCTCCTGTGCTCAGTCTCCTCTCTCCTCATAGATTGTAAGCTCTTGTGCTCAGTCTCCTCTCTCCTCATAGATTGTAAGCTCTTGTGTTCAGTCTCCTCTCTCCTCATAGATTGTAAGCTCTTGTGCTCAGTCTCCTCTCTCCTCATAGATTGTAAGCTCTTGTGCTCAGTCTCCTCTCTCCTCATAGATTGTAAGCTCTTGTGCTCAGTCTCCTCTCTCCTCATAGATTGTAAGCTCTTGTGCTTAGTCTCCTCCTCTCCTCATAGATTGTAAGCTCTTGTGCTCAGTCTCCTCATAGATTGTAAGCTTTTGTGCTTAGTCTCCTCTCCTCATAGATTGTAAGCTCTTGTGCTCAGTCTCCTCTCCTCATAGATTGTAAGCTCTTGTGCTCAGTCTCCTCTCCTCATAGATTGTAAGCTCTTGTGCTCAGTCTCCTCTCCTCATAGATTGTAAGCTCCTGTGCTCAGTCTCCTCCTCTCCTCATAGATTGTAAGCTCTTGTGCTCAGTCTCCTCTCCTCATAGATTGTAAGCTCTTGTGCTCAGTCTCCTCTCCTCATAGATTGTAAGCTCTTGTGCTCAGTCTCCCCCTCTCCTCATAGATTGTAAGCTCTTGTGCTCAGTCTCCTCTCCTCATAGGTTGTAAGCTCTTGTGCTCAGTCTCCTCTCTCCTCATAGATTGTAAGCTCCTGTGCTCAGTCTCCTCTCTCCTCATAGATTGTAAGCTCCTGTGCTCAGTCTCCTCTCTCCTCATAGATTGTAAGCTCTTGTGCTCAGTCTCCTCCTCTCTCCTCATAGATTGTAAGCTCCTGTGCTCAGTCTCCTCTCCTCATAGATTGTAAGCTCTTGTGCTCAGTCTCCTCTCTCCTCATAGATTGTAAGCTCTTGTGCTCAGTCTCCTCTCCTCATAGTTTGTAAGCTCTTGTGCTCAGTCTCCTCCTCTCCTCATAGATTGTAAGCTCTTGTGCTCAGTCTCCCCCTCTCCTCATAGATTGTAAGCTCTTGTGCTCAGTCTCCTCCTGTCTCCTCATAGATTGTAAGCTCTTGTGCTCAGTCTCCTCTCTCCTCATAGATTGTAAGCTCTTATGCTCAGTCTCCTCATAGATTGTAAGCTCTTGTGCTCAGTCTCCTCTCTCCTCATAGATTGTAAGCTCTTGTGCTCAGTCTCCTCCTGTCTCCTCATAGATTGTAAGCTCTTGTGCTCAGTCTCCCCCTCTCCTCATAGATTGTAAGCTCTTGTGCTCAGTCTCCTCTCCTCATAGATTGTAAGCTCTTGTCCTCAGTCTCCTCTCTCCTCATAGATTGTAAGCTCTTGTGCTCAGTCTCCTCTCCTCATAGATTGTAAGCTCTTGTGCTCAGTCTCCCCCTCTCCTCATAGATTGTAAGCTCTTGTGCTCAGTCTCCTCTCCTCATAGATTGTAAGCTCTTGTGCTCAGTCTCCTCTCTCCTCATAGGTTGTAAACGCTTATGCTCAGTCTCCTCATAGATTGTAAGCTCCTGTGCTCAGTCTCCTCTCCTCATAGATTGTAAGCTCCTGTGCTCAGTCTCCTCTCTCCTCATAGATTGTAAGCTCTTGTGCTCAGTCTCCTCCTCTCCTCATAGATTGTAAGCTCTTGTGCTCAGTCTCCCCCTCTCCTCATAGATTGTAAGCTCTTGTGCTCAGTCTCCTCCTCTCCTCATAGATTGTAAGCTCTTGTGCTCAGTCTCCTCCTCTCCTCATAGATTGTAAGCTCTTATGCTCAGTCTCCTCATAGATTGTAAGCTCTTGTGCTCAGTCTCCTCCTCTCCTCATAGATTGTAAGCTCTTGTGCTCAGTCTCCTCTCCTCATAGATTGTAAGCTCCTGTGCTCAGTATCCTCTCTCCTCATAGATTGTAAGCTCTTGTGCTCAGTCTCCTCTCTCCTCATAGATTGTAAGCTCTTGTGCTCAGTCTCCTCTCCTCATAGATTGTAAGCTCTTGTGCTCAGTCTCCTCATAGATTGTAAGCTCTTGTGCTCAGTCTCCTCTCCTCATAGATTGTAAGCTCTTGTGCTCAGTCTCCTCATAGATTGTAAGCTCTTGTGCTCAGTCTCCTCTCCTCATAGATTGTAAGCTCCTGTGCTCAGTCTCCTCCTCTCCTCATAGATTGTAAGCTCTTGTGCTCAGTCTCCTCTCCTCATAGATTGTAAGCTCTTGTGCTCAGTCTCCTCTCTCCTCATAGATTGTAAGCTCTTGTGCTTAGTCTCCTCCTCTCCTCATAGATTGTAAGCTCTTGTGCTCAGTCTCCTCATAGATTGTAAGCTCTTGTGCTCAGTCTCCCCCTCTCCTCATAGATTGTAAGCTTTTGTGCTTAGTCTCCTCTCCTCATAGATTGTAAGCTCTTGTGCTCAGTCTCCTCTCCTCATAGATTGTAAGCTCTTGTGCTCAGTCTCCTCTCCTCATAGATTGTAAGCTCCTCTGCTCAGTCTCCTCCTCTCCTCATAGATTGTAAGCTCTTGTGCTCAGTCTCCTCTCCTCATAGATTGTAAGCTCTTGTGCTCAGTCTCCTCTCCACATAGATTGTAAGCTCTTGTGCTCAGTCTCCTCTCCACATAGATTGTAAGCTCTTGTGCTCAGTCTCCTCTCTCCTCATAGATTGTAAGCTCTTGTGCTCAGTCTCCTCTCTCCTCATAGATTGTAAGCTCTTGTGCTCAGTCTCCTCTCCTCATAGATTGTAAGCTCCTGTGCTCAGTCTCCTCCTCTCCTCATAGATTGTAAGCTCTTGTGCTCAGTCTCCTCTCCACATAGATTGTAAGCTCTTGTGCTCAGTCTCCTCTCCTCATAGATTGTAAGCTCTTGTGCTCAGTCTCCCCCTCTCCTCATAGATTGTAAGCTCTTGTGCTCAGTCTCCCCCTCTCCTCATAGATTGTAAGCTCTTGTGCTCAGTCTCCTCTCCTCATAGGTTGTAAGCTCTTGTGCTCAGTCTCCTCTCCTCATAGGTTGTAAGCTCTTGTGCTCAGTCTCCTCTCTCCTCATAGATTTTAAGCTCCTGTGCTCAGTCTCCTCTCTCCTCATAGATTGTAAGCTCCTGTGCTCAGTCTCCTCTCTCCTCATAGATTGTAAGCTCTTGTGCTCAGTCTCCTCCTCTCTCCTCGTAGATTGTAAGCTCCTGTGCTCAGTCTCCTCTCCTCATAGATTGTAAGCTCTTGTGCTCAGTCTCCTCTCTCCTCATAGATTGTAAGCTCTTGTGCTCAGTCTCCTCTCCTCATAGATTGTAAGCTCTTGTGCTCAGTCTCCTCTCCTCATAGATTGTAAGCTCTTGTGCTCAGTCTCCTCCTCTCCTCATAGATTGTAAGCTCTTGTGCTCAGTCTCCCCCTCTCCTCATAGATTGCAAGCTCTTGTGCTCAGTCTCCTCCTGTCTCCTCATAGATTGTAAGCTCTTGTGCTCAGTCTCCTCTCTCCTCATAGATTGTAAGCTCTTGTGCTCAGTCTCCTCCTGTCTCCTCATAGATTGTAAGCTCTTGTGCTCAGTCTCCCCCTCTCCTCATAGATTGTAAGCTCTTGTGCTCAGTCTCCTCTCCTCATAGATTGTAAGCTCTTGTCCTCAGTCTCCTCTCTCCTCATAGATTGTAAGCTCTTGTGCTCAGTCTCCTCCTCTCCTCATAGATTGTAAGCTCTTGTGCTCAGTCTCCTCTCCTCATAGATTGTAAGCTCTTGTGCTCAGTCTCCTCTCTCCTCATAGGTTGTAAACGCTTATGCTCAGTCTCCTCATAGATTGTAAGCTCCTGTGCTCAGTCTCCTCTCCTCATAGATTGTAAGCTCTTGTGCTCAGTCTCCTCTCTCCTCATAGATTGTAAGCTCTTGTGCTCAGTCTCCTCCTCTCCTCATAGATTGTAAGATCTTGTGCTCAGTCTCCTCCTCTCCTCATAGATTGTAAGCTCTTGTGCTCAGTCTCCCCCTCTCCTCATAGACAGTAAGCTCTTGTGCTCAGTCTCCTCTCCTCATAGATTGTAAGCTCTTGTGCTCAGTCTCCTCATAGATTGTAAGCTCTTGTGCTCAGTCTCCTCCTCTCCTCATAGATTGTAAGCTCTTGTGCTCAGTCTCCTCTCCTCATAGATTGTAAGCTCTTGTGCTCAGTCTCCTCTCCTCATAGATTGTAAGCTCTTGTGCTCAGTCTCCCCCTCTCCTCATAGATTGTAAGCTCTTGTGCTCAGTCTCCCCCTCTCCTCATAGATTGTAAGCTCTTGTGCTCAGTCTCCTCTCCTCATAGATTGTAAGCTCTTGTGCTCAGTCTCCTCCTCTCCTCATAGATTGTAAGCTCTTGTGCTCAGTCTCCTCTCCTCATAGATTGTAAGCTCTTGTGCTCAGTCTCCTCTCCTCATAGATTGTAAGCTCTTGTGCTCAGTCTCCCCCTCTCCTCATAGATTGTAAGCTCTTGTGCTCAGTCTCCCCCTCTCCTCATAGATTGTAAGCTCTTGTGCTCAGTCTCCCCCTCTCCTCATAGATTGTAAGCTCTTGTGCTCAGTCTCCTCTCTCCTCATAGGTTGTAAGCTCTTGTGCTCAGTCTCCTCTCTCCTCATAGATTGTAAGCTCCTGTGCTCAGTCTCCTCTCTCCTCATAGATTGTAAGCTCTTGTGCTCAGTCTCCTCATAGATTGTAAGCTCTTGTGCTCAGTCTCCTCCTCTCCTCATAGATTGTAAGCTCTTGTGCTCAGTCTCCTCTCTCCTCATAGATTGTAAGCTCTTGTGCTCAGTCTCCTCTCCTCATAGATTGTAAGCTCTTGTGCTCAGTCTCCTCTCCTCATAGATTGTAAGCTCTTGTGCTCAGTCTCCTCTCCTCATAGATTGTAAGCTCTTGTGCTCAGTCTCCTCTCCTCATAGATTGTAAGCTCTTGTGCTCAGTCTCCTCTCCTCATAGATTGTAAGCTCTTGTGCTCAGTCTCCTCTCTCCTCATAGATTGTAAGCTCTTGTGCTCAGTCTCCTCTCCTCATAGATTGTAAGCTCTTGTGATCAGATGTTGTGGTTAATGCTTTCTATTCTCCACTCACCTTTCTTTCTCTTCAGTTTGCGTTTTCTCTGTCTGTTCACCACACAAGCCGCCAATGTGCTAAACAAAACCGCAGCAGCCAAGAAGCAGATCGTAGCGACTATTCCAGCGAGGACGGGCCGAGCGAAACCTTCATCACTCAGTTCTGGGGACGGAAAGACATCTGAAAGGCAGAAAGCAAATATACATGGGCCGGGGGATGCAGCGGGGCCGGGGGATGCAGCGGGGCCCGGGGGATGCAGCGGGGCCCGGGGGATGCAGCGGGGCCCGGGGGATGCAGCGGGGCCCGGGGGATGCAGCGGGGCCCGGGGGATGCAGCGGGGCCCGGGGGATGCAGCGGGGCCCGGGGGATGCAGCGGGGCCCGGGGGATGCGCCTGCACCTGTATGGGTGATTGGAGCGGTTGACAGACTCTTTTGGGTTCGTGTGGCCCCTACCTGTACTGGACACCCCGGCGATGTTACTGGGCTCACTGATGAGGTCCTGCATGACGGCCAGAACCCGGAACTCGTACCAGGTGTCCTACACAGAGAAGCAGAAGGTCAGAGGGCATGCGAGCCACAGCTGGATGATACTACAGGACGGAAGAAGAAGAAACAGACGCAGATTCTGCCACATCTAGGAGTGTGAATGTCAGGAAATATTAGAAATCTCTCTCCAAACTCATCAGAAATGGAGCCCCCTGATAAGAGACGTGTGTGACCAATGGACACACGTGATCGTACAGGGGCATATACACATATTCCATGCGTGGGAATCCGTAGGTGTGTACGCCATACGCTCACATAACTAATAAGTGAGAACAGTCTGAGGCCTCCTCGGTCAATCGTGTAATTGTCCGGACGATAGGGGGCAGCAGAGAGCTGTTCGCTCCAGGGATTACAGTGGGTGGTCTCTGAGTAATCGGGATCCTGTGAGGATCCCTGACGGTGAACAAGAGCAAACTCGTCTATACAGTCATGTCTGGTGAGGGTTAATAACTTATTTCTCAATTACATAATGATGACATCACAAAATGACCGATAATTAAGACCAAAACGTCCACAGACCTCAACATGCTGCAAAAAGTAAGTGATTGGTGGCAGTGGCTCCCCAAATATCAGGGCTTCCCCTATATCTACTAAGAATCCCCCAGTCATTCTTAACCCTCGACTGGCCCCAGTCTCCCCGCAGAGTGCGGTACCTGGGAGAGATCCTTTGCCAGGATCTCGGTCTCAGCCCCGGTGATGGCGTCATCCAAGATCTCCCATCGCTCTGCTAAGCGGAACTCCATAATATAGCGATCCAGCGGGAAGGTGTGATTGGCCGGCGGGAGCCAGGACAGGAGCACGCCCTGCTGCGTGCGGTTGGCGATGAGACAGCGCGGCGAGGTGAGGACCAACAGCGGCTCTGGGGTGGTGACAGGGAAAGCTTCGAACACAGGAAGAGAAGAAACGTCATAAGGAGGTGAGGGTATATATGATATATATACACACTGTGCAGCAGAGCTCGTCTCACCCAGGGTCCGCACCGTCACCACCTCGCTGAACGAGCTCGTCCCCAGCTTATTCTGCGCCAGAACACTGAACTGGTACTCCGTCTCCGGATCCAGGGAGTCCACGAAAAGTGAGCTCGCCCCACCGGCCACGGGCATGGACACCCAGTCATGAGGCCCAAACTGGGCGCGCTTCACCCTGTAAGGGCCCAGAGGAGACATATAATGACCGTGGGGCCCGGCCGATTAGAGACTGGAGCCCGAGACAAACATCCTCATTGACCCCGAGAGTAGACAGAAGGGGCGAACAAAAGAAAGCGCAACCATCACCTCCTAGGATAGAGCGCACCCATCAGAGAGTGTCATCACCTCCTAGGATAGAGCGCACCCATCAGAGAGCGGCATCTACTAGTGTAGAGCGCACCCATCAGAGAGAGTCACCACCTCCTAGGATAGAGCGCACCCATCAGAGAGCGTCATCTCCTGGTGTAGAGCGCACCCATCAGAGAGTCACCACCTCCTAGGACAGAGCGCACCCATCAGAGAGTCACCAGCTCCTAGGACAGAGCGCACGCATCAGAGAGCGGCATCTACTAGTGTAGAGCGCACCCATCAGAGAGTCACCACCTCCTAGGATAGAGCGCACCCATCAGAGAGTCACCACCTCCTAGGATAGAGCGCACCCATCAGAGAGTCACCACCTCCTAGGACAGAGCGCACCCATCAGAGAGTCACCACCTCCTAGGACAGAGCGCACCCATCAGTCACCACCTCCTAGGATAGAGCGCACCCATCAGAGAGCGTCATCATCTCCTGGTGTAGAGCGCACCCATCAGAGAGCGTCATCACCTCCTAGGACAGAGCACACCCATCAAAGAGTCACCACCTCCTAGGATAGAGCGCACCCATCAGAGAGCGTCATCATCTCTTGGTGTAGAGCGCACCCATCAGAGAGTCACCACCTCCTAGGACAGAGCGCACCCATCAGAGAGTCACCACCTCCTAGGACAGAGCGCACCCATCAGAGAGCGTCATCAACTCCTAGGACAGAGCGCACCCATCAGAGAGCGGCATCTACTAGTGTAGAGCGCACCCATCAGAGAGAGTCACCACCTCCTAGGATAGAGCGCACCCATCAGAGAGTCACCACCTCCTAGGATAGAGCGCACCCATCAGAGAGTCACCACCTCCTAGGACAGAGCGCACCCATCAGAGAGTCACCACCTCCTAGGACAGAGCGCACCCATCAGAGAGTCACCACCTCCTAGGATAGAGCGCACCCATCAGAGAGCGTCATCATCTCCTGGTGTAGAGCGCACCCATCAGAGTCACCACCTCCTAGGACAGAGCGCACCCATCAGAAAGTCACCACCTCCTAGGACAGAGCGCACCCATCAGAGAGTCACCACCTCCTAGGACAGAGCGCACCCATCAGAGAGCGTCATCATCTCCTAGGACAGAGCGCACCCATCAGAGAGCGGCATCTACTAGTGTAGAGCGCACCCATCAGAGAGAGTCACCACCTCCTAGGATAGAGCGCACCCATCAGAGAGCGGCATCTACTAGTGTAGAGCGCACCCATCAGAGAGAGTCACCACCTCCTAGGATAGAGCGCACCCATCAGAGAGCGTCATCATCTCCTGGTGTAGAGCGCACCCATCAGAGAGTCACCACCTCCTAGGACAGAGCGCACCCATCAGAGAGTCACCAGCTCCTAGGACAGAGCGCACCCATCAGAGAGCGGCATCTACTAGTGTAGAGCGCACCCATCAGAGTCACCACCTCCTAGGATAGAGCGCAGCCATCAGAGAGTCACCACCTCCTAGGATAGAGCGCACCCATCAGAGAGTCACCACCTCCTAGGACAGAGCGCACCCATCAGAGAGTCACCACCTCCTAGGACAGAGCGCACCCATCAGAGAGTCACCACCTCCTAGGATAGAGCGCACCCATCAGAGAGCGTCATCATCTCCTGGTGTAGAGCGCACCCATCAGAGAGCGTCATCACCTCCTAGGACAGAGCACACCCATCAAAGAGTCACCACCTCCTAGGATAGAGCGCACCCATCAGAGAGCGTCATCATCTCTTGGTGTAGAGCGCACCCATCAGAGAGTCACCACCTCCTAGGACAGAGCGCACCCATCAGAGAGTCACCACCTCCTAGGACAGAGCGCACCCATCAGAGAGCGTCATCATCTCCTAGGACAGAGCGCACCCATCAGAGAGCGGCATCTACTAGTGTAGAGCGCACCCATCAGAGAGAGTCACCACCTCCTAGGATAGAGCGCACCCATCAGAGAGTCACCACATCCTAGGATAGAGCGCACCCATCAGAGAGTCACCACCTCCTAGGACAGAGCGCACCCATCAGAGAGTCACCACCTCCTAGGACAGAGCGCACCCATCAGAGAGTCACCACCTCCTAGGATAGAGCGCACCCATCAGAGAGCGGCATCTACTAGTGTAGAGCGCACCCATCAGAGAGAGTCACCACCTCCTAGGATAGAGCGCACCCATCAGAGAGCGGCATCTACTAGTGTAGAGCGCACCCATCAGAGAGTCACCACCTCCTAGGATAGAGCGCACCCATCAGAGAGCGTCATCACCTCCTAGGATAGAGCGCACCCATCAGAGAGTGTCATCACCTCCTAGGATAGAGCGCACCCATCAGAGAGCGGCATCTACTAGTGTAGAGCGCACCCATCAGAGAGCGGCATCTACTAGTGTAGAGCGCACCCATCAGAGAGAGTCACCACCTCCTAGGATAGAGCGCACCCATCAGAGAGCGTCATCATCTCCTGGTGTAGAGCGCACCCATCAGAGAGTCACCACCTCCTAGGACAGAGCGCACCCATCAGAGAGTCACCAACTCCTAGGACAGAGCGCACCCATCAGAGAGCGTCATCATCTCCTAGGACAGAGCGCACCCATCAGAGAGCGGAATCTACTAGTGTAGAGCGCACCCATCAGAGAGAGTCACCACCTCCTAGGATAGAGCGCACCCATCAGAGAGTCACCACCTCCTAGGATAGAGCGCACCCATCAGAGAGTCACCACCTCCTAGGACAGAGCGCACCCATCAGAGAGTCACCACCTCCTAGGACAGAGCGCACCCATCAGAGAGTCACCACCTCCTAGGATAGAGCGCACCCATCAGAGAGCGTCATCATCTCCTGGTGTAGAGCGCACCCATCAGAGTCACCACCTCCTAGGACAGAGCGCACCCATCAGAAAGTCACCACCTCCTAGGACAGAGCGCACCCATCAGAGAGTCACCACCTCCTAGGACAGAGCGCACCCATCAGAGAGCGTCATCATCTCCTAGGACAGAGCGCACCCATCAGAGAGCGGCATCTACTAGTGTAGAGCGCACCCATCAGAGAGAGTCACCACCTCCTAGGATAGAGCGCACCCATCAGAGAGCGGCATCTACTAGTGTAGAGCGCACCCATCAGAGAGAGTCACCACCTCCTAGGATAGAGCGCACCCATCAGAGAGCGTCATCACCTCCTAGGATAGAGCGCACCCATCAGAGAGTGTCATCACCTCCTAGGATAGAGCGCACCCATCAGAGAGCGGCATCTACTAGTGTAGAGCGCACCCATCAGAGAGCGGCATCTACTAGTGTAGAGCGCACCCATCAGAGAGAGTCACCACCTCCTAGGATAGAGCGCACCCATCAGAGAGCGTCATCATCTCCTGGTGTAGAGCGCACCCATCAGAGAGCGTCACCACCTCCTAGGACAGAGCGCACCCATCAGAGAGTCACCACCTCCTAGGACAGAGCGCACCCATCAGAGAGTCACCACCTCCTAGGATAGAGTGCACCCATCAGAGAGTCACCACCTCCTAAGATAGAGCGCACCCATCAGAGAGTCACCACCTCCTAGGATAGAGCGCACCCATCAGAGAGTCACCACCTCCTAGGATAGAGTGCACCCAGAGAGTCACCACCTCCTAGGATAGAGTGCACCCATCAGAGTGCGTCATCACCTCCTAGGATAAAGCACACCCATCAGAGCGTCACTACCTCCTAGGGTAGAGCGCACCCATCAGAGAGTCACCACCTCCTAGGATAGAGTGCACCCATCAGAGAGTCACCACCTCCTAGGATAGAGCGCACCCATCAGAGAGTCACCACCTCCTAGGATAGAGCGCACCCATCAGAGAGTCACCACCTCCTAGGATAGAGCGCACCCATCAGAGAGTCACCACCTCCTAGGATAGAGTGCACCCATCAGAGAGTCACCACCTCCTAGGATAGAGCGCACCCATCAGAGTGCGTCATCACCTCCTAGGATAAAGCACACCCATCAGAGCGTCACTACCTCCTAGGGTAGAGCGCACCCATCAGAGTCACCACCTCCTAGGATAGAGTGCACCCATCAGAGAGCGTCATCATCTCCTAGTGTATAGATCACCCATCAGAGAGTCACCACCTCCTAGGATAGAGCGCACCCATCAGAGAGTCACCACCTCCTAGGATAGAGCGCACCCATCAGAGAGCGTCATCATCTCCTAGTGTAGAGCGCACCCATCAGAGAGCGTCACCACCTCCTAGGATAGAGCGCACCCATCAGAGAGTCATCATCTCCTGGTGTAGAGCGCACCCATCAGAGAGTCACCACCTCCTAGGACAGAGCGCACCCATCAGAGTGCGTCATCACCTCCTAGGATAAAGCACACCCATCAGAGCGTCACTACCTCCTAGGGTAGAGCGCACCCATCAGAGAGTCACCACCTCCTAGGATAGAGCGCACCCATCAGAGAGCGTCATCATCTCCTAGTGTATAGATCACCCATCAGAGAGCGTCATCATCTCCTGGTGTAGAGCGCACCCATCAGAGAGTCACCACCTCCTAGGACAGAGCGCACCCATCAGAGAGTCACCACCTCCTAGGATAGAGCGCACCCATCAGAGAATCATTACCTCCTAGTGTAGAGAGCACCCATCAGAGAGCGTCACCACCTCCTAGTGTAGAGCACCCATCAGAGAGTCACCACCTCCTAGGATAGAGCGCACCCATCAGAGTCACCACCTCCTAGGATAGAGCGCACCCATCAGAGAGTGTCACCACCTCCTAGTGTATAGATCACCCATCAGAGAGCGTCACCACCTCCTAGGATAGAGCGCACCCATCAGAGAGAATCATTACCTCCTAGTGTAGAGCGCACCCATCAGTGTCATCACCTCCTAGTGTAGAGCGCACCCATCAGAGAGTCACCACCTCCTAGGATAGAGCGCACCCATCAGAGAATCATTACCTCCTAGTGTAGAGAGCACCCATCAGAGAGCGTCACCACCTCCTAGTGTAGAGCACCCATCAGAGAGTCACCACCTCCTAGGATAGAGCGCACCCATCAGAGAATCATTACCTCCTAGTGTAGAGAGCACCCATCAGAGAATCATTACCTCCTAGTGTAGAGAGCACCCATCAGAGAGCGTCACCACCTCCTAGTGTAGAGCACCCATCAGAGAGTCACCACCTCCTAGGATAGAGCGCACCCATCAGAGAGTCACCACCTCCTAGGATAGAGCGCACCCATCAGAGAATCATTACCTCCTAGTGTAGAGAGCACCCATCAGAGAGCGTCACCACCTCCTAGTGTAGAGCACCCATCAGAGAGTCACCACCTCCTAGGATAGAGCGCACCCATCAGAGTGCGTCATCACCTCCTAGGATAAAGCACACCCATCAGAGCGTCACTACCTCCTAGGGTAGAGCGCACCCATCAGAGAGTCACCACCTCCTAGGATAGAGCGCACCCATCAGAGAGTCACCACCTCCTAGGACAGAGCGCACCCATCAGAGAGTCACCACCTCCTAGGATAGAGCGCACCCATCAGAGAGTCACCACCTCCTAGGACAGAGCGCACCCATCAGAGAATCATTACCTCCTAGTGTAGAGAGCACCCATCAGAGAGCGTCACCACCTCCTAGTGTAGAGCACCCATCAGAGAGTCACCACCTCCTAGGATAGAGCGCACCCATCAGAGTGCGTCATCACCTCCTAGGATAAAGCACACCCATCAGAGCGTCACCACCTCCTAGGGTAGAGCGCACCCATCAGAGTCACCACCTCCTAGGATAGAGCGCACCCATCAGAGAATGTCACCACCTCCTAGTGTATAGATCACCCATCAGAGAGCGTCACCACCTCCTAGGGTAGAGCACACCCATCAGAGGGTCATCACGTCCTAGTGTAGAGCGCACCCATCAGAGAGAATCATTACCTCCTAGTGTAGAGCGCACCCATCAGTGTCATCACCTCCTAGTGTAGAGAGCACCCATCAGAGAATCATTACCTCCTAGTGTAGAGAGCACCCATCAGAGAGCGTCACCACCTCCTAGTGTAGAGCACCCATCAGAGAGTCACCACCTGCTAGGATAGAGCGCACCCATCAGAGGGTCATCACGTCCTAGTGTAGAGCGCACCCATCAGAGAATCATTACCTCCTAGTGTAGAGCGCACCCATCAGTGTCATCACCTCCTAGTGTAGAGCACCCATCAGAGAGAATCATTACCTCCTAGTGTAGAGCGCACCCATCAGTGTCATCACCTCCTAGTGTAGAGCGCACCCATCAGAGAGAATCATTACCTCCTAGTGTAGAGCGCACCCATCAGAGAGAATCGTTACCTCCTAGTGTAGAGCGCGCCCATCAGTGTCATCACCTCCTAGTGTAGAGAGCACCCAGAGAATCATTACCTCCTAGTGTAGAGCGCACCCATCAGTGTCATCACCTCCTAGTGTAGAGCACCCATCAGAGAGAATCATTACCTCCTAGTGTAGAGCGCACCCATCAGTGTCATCACCTCCTAGTGTAGAGCGCACCCATCACAGAGAATCATTACCTCCTAGTGTAGAGCGCACCCATCAGTGTCATCACCTCTTAGTGTAGAGCACCCATCAGAGAGAATCATTACCTCCTAGTGTAGAGCGCACCCATCAGAGAGAATCATTACCTCCTAGTGTAGAGCGCGCCCATCAGTGTCATCACCTCCTAGTGTAGAGCACCTATCAGAGAGAATCATTACCTCCTAGTGTAGAGCGCACCCATCAGAGAGAATCATTACCTCCTAGTGTAGAGCACCCATCAGAGAGAATCATTACCTCCTAGTGTAGAGCGCACCCATCAGAGAGCGTCACCACCTGCTAGTGTAGAGATCACCCATCAGAGGGTCATCACGTCCTAGTGTAGAGCGCACCCATCAGAGAGAATCATTACCTCCTAGTGTAAAGCGCACCCATCAGAGATCGTCATCACCTCCTAGGATAGAGTACACCCATCAGAGAGTCATCACCTGCTAGTGTAGAGCGCACCCATCAGTGTCATCACGTTCTAGTGTAGAGCGCACCCATCAGAGAGAATCATTACCTCCTAGTGTAGAGCGCACCCATCAGAGAGCGTCACCACCTGCTAGTGTAGAGATCACCCATCAGAGGGTCATCACGTTCTAGTGTAGAGCGCACCCATCAGAGAGAATCAATACCTCCTAGTGTAGAGCGCACCCATCAGAGAGAGTCATCACCTGCTAGCGTAGAGCGCACCCATCAGTGTCATCACCTCCTAGTGTAGAGATCACCCATCAGAGAGAATCATTACCTCCTAGTGTAGAGCGCACCCATCAGAGTGTCATCACCTCCTAGTGTAGAGCACATCTGTGACGACATTGCTTCTAATCTTAATTACCCAGACGTTTAGATTTGTTAAGCCAGGAGAAAGACACTATTGTGTTTGTGTTGACTTTAGAATTTGTGTGTTTCTTTGGTGGGTCAAGGACAGACTAGCATTTGCATAAAAGCCCCGTCACACTAAGCGACGCTACAGCGATCCCGACAACGATACGACCTGGCAGGGATCATTGCTGCGTCGCTATGTGGTCGCTGGTGAGATGTCAAACAGTCAGATCTTCCCAACGACGCAGCAACGATGCGGTGACCCGTAACGATCTGTATAACGATGCATGCCTATATGTTTCTGTGTCCGAGTCATCAACAAGGTCGTTGGTAAGGTGTCAAACACACCGATGCATGCTACCCAGCGGGGCCTCAACGATCAAAGAAATGTCCAGACCATTCCGACACGACCAGCGATCTCACAGCAGGGGCCTGGTCGCTGCTAAGTGTCAAACGTAGCGAGATCGCTACTGAGGTCGCTGTTGCGTCACAAAACTTGTGACTCAGCAGCGATCTCGCTAGCGATCTCGCTTAGTGTGACGGGGGCTTAAGTCTGAATGTTGACTTCTCTTGGTCTGTGAACAATAGTGTTTGTTAATATGCTAACTGCATATTGTACTAAGCCAGCTAGTTGTTGATTTACAAGAGCAGGGGGATATCAACTATGCAAATTGATTAAATGCTCAAACAATGAGACCTGAGATCTACACCTTTCCCCCTAACCTGTGAGTGATGACCTTAGCCACATATATAAATATAAAAAGGGTTTTCTATCCTGTTGCAAGAAGGTGAATCAGAAAATCAGAAAGACTCTTCAGGACAGTAGCTTGATAGCATGGCTCCATCCAGAGAGACATAAATTTGGATTTTACAGGATTCCAGCCTAAAGGGTACACTGCCCTGGCTGGAAGGATACAGATCTGCTCCATTGACCATCAGAAAACTCATGGATACATTTGGGGAAACCAGGTTGGGACAATGTGTTGCCAGGTGGGGCCCTCCGGTCGCCTGGAACCCATGGAGATATTCGGAAAAGAGATTGGGACCAGTCGGTCATCTGGCCACAAGGAAACTCTTGGGAGAAGCCAGGGTGGGATCCATGAGTCTCCTGGCCTTGTATCTCGATGGACTGTCAGCTTCATCTCCTTTTTGGCAGGGGGGCCATTGGTTGAGGTAGTTGGCCCTGGAAGTCCCAAAATCGCAGCTGCTCTATTCCCGGCGGGAGTATTGGGCATTTGCTGAGACTATTCTATATGTTTATAGTCTCTTTGGTGGTTCAATAAAGTATTGCCACATTGTTTTACCCTCACCCTCTGTTGTCTTAGTAGTATTATGCCTACGGAAGACCCCGGGTCTTCACAGCATCCATCAGTCATCACCTCTCAGTATAGCGTGCACACATAAGAGAGCATCATCACCTCCTAGTGTAGAGCGCACCTGTGAAGACCCGGGGTCCTCCGTGGGTATACTACTACTCAGACAACACAGGATGTGGGTAAAACAGTTTGGCAATAATCTCTTTGGTTGTTCAATAAAGTATAGACACATAGAACAGTCACAGCAAATACCAATGATGGTACAAAATTACAAAGTCTCACCCTTCCGCTGGCCCGCCTGGGATAGAACAGCTGCGACTTTGGGACTTGCAGGGCCAACTACCTCAACTAGTGACACCCCACTTTGGGTGGACACCCACAGATAGGAGGTAGCGGCAAGCTTAGGAAGCTGACAGTCCACTGAGTTGCGGCCAGGAAACCAGAGGGTCCCACCCTGGCTTTTCAGGACATATCCATGGAACCAGGTGACAGGATTGTCCCAAGCTAGCTTTCGCCAAACATATCCATGGCACCAGATGACCGCATGGTCCCAACTTGTTTTTTTCCGTGCATATCCATGGGTTCCAGGCGACCGGTGGGTCCCAACCTGGC
Source organism: Phyllobates terribilis (assembly GCF_046119375.1). Lineage (NCBI taxonomy): Eukaryota > Metazoa > Chordata > Amphibia > Anura > Dendrobatidae > Phyllobates > Phyllobates terribilis. The sequence goes on from NW_027362772.1 coordinate 320,862,497, forward strand.
TACCCCAAACATCTCCATGGAACTAGGTGACTGGTGGGTCCTAACCTGGCTTTCTCCCGAATGTATCCATGGGTTCTGTGATAGTCACTGGAGCAGATCTGTAGCCCTCTGGATGGAGCCATGCTGTCCTGTAGAGCTGTCACTTAGAGTGTTCCTGTCTGTGGTTTTGTAAAAAGACTCCTGATACAGAGGCATAACCTCCTTATATAGTTCAGAACTGTCCTTCAAGGACATCATCTTCAGGTCAGAGGGGAGGTGAAATTAGTTTAACTCTTCATTGTTTGAGCATATAATCGATAGCTTATATGCATAGCTTATACAACTCTGCTCTATGAGTCAACAAGCCACAGGGCCCACACAATGGTTAAAGCAAAATATTTAGAAAACATTCATTGTTCAAAGACCAGTCCTCCCTGTCCTCCAGAGATAACAGACAAACTGTAGGAGCTGATATAAGATGTGAATAACAGCCATCCATCAATTAACAAATATCAACTCACCCTACTAGAGAAGTCAACATTCAGACTTATGACAAAAGTCCATGTTTCTTATCCCACCCGAAGAAACAAACACAAATTCAAAAGTCAACATAAAAATAAAGGTGTATGGCTCCTGGCCTACTGCATTTACACGTCTGGATAATTAAGGTTAAAAGCTGTGTCTTCAGCACCCATCAGTCATCACCTCCAAGTGTAAAGCACACCCATGAGAGAGCGTCACCACCTCCTCGTGTAGAGAGCACCTATCAGTCATCGCCTCCTCGTGTAGAGCGCACCCATCAGTCATCGCCTCCTCGTGTAGAGCGCACCCATCAGTCATCGCCTCCTCGTGTAGAGCGCACCCATCAGTCATCGCCTCCTCGTGTAGAGCGCACCCATCAGTCATCGCCTCCTAGTGAAGAGCGCACCCATCAGTCATTCATCGCCTCCTCGTGTAGAGCGCACCCATCAGTCATCGCCTCCTCGTGAAGAGCGCACCCATCAGTCATCGCCTCCTCGTGAAGAGCGCACCCATCAGTCATCGCCTCCTCGTGAAGAGAGCACCCATCAGTCATCGCCTCCTCGTGAAGAGCGCACCCATCAGTCATCGCCTCCTCGTGAAGAGCGCACCCATCAGTCATCGCCTCCTCGTGAAGAGCGCACCCATCAGTCATCGCCTCCTCGTGAAGAGCGCACCCATCAGTCATCGCCTCCTCGTGAAGAGCGCACCCATCAGTCATCGCCTCCTAGTGAAGAGCGCACCCATCAGTCATCGCCTCCTAGTGTAGAGTGCACCCATCAGTCATTCGCCTCCTCGTGTAGAGCGCACCCATCAGTCATCGCCTCCTCGTGAAGAGCGCACCCATCAGTCATCACCTCCTAGTGTAGAGAGCACCCATCAGTCATCGCCTCCTAGTGTAGAGCGCACCCATCAGTCATCGCCTCCTCATGTAGAGCACCCATCAGTCATCACCTCCTAGTGTAGAGAGCACCCATCAGTCATCGCCTCCTAGTGTAGAGCGCACCCATCAGTCATCGCCTCCTCATGTAGAGCGCACCCAGTCATCGCCTCCTAGTGTAGAGCGCACCCATCAGTCATTGCCTCCTCATGTAGAGCGCACCCATCAGTCATTGCCTCCTCATGTAGAGCGCACCCATCAGTCATTGCCTCCTCATGTAGAGCGCACCCATCAGTCATTGCCTCCTCATGTAGAGCGCACCCATCAGTCATTGCCTCCTCATGTAGAGCGCACCCATCAGTCATTGCCTCCTCATGTAGAGCGCACCCACCAGAGAGTACAATCACATGACAGGAAGTGTCATCACTGTAGATAGGTGGGTCCTGGTATATACTTGAGGTAGCTATAAACCCAGCGCTCTCTATGTGTGAGGGACTTGGGGTCATCAGGGTCACATCCCCATCACAGTAAGGAAGTCACATGACGACAAAGGAGAGAAAGCTGCAAAGCATGCTGGGTGACTCACAGAGCGCCGTACCAAACTGAGAATGTCTGCTCCAGTCCTCCGTCGTAGCCCGGCTCCCAAGACACATTCGCCGCGTTCATGGACACCAGGATCCGAACACTTGAAGGAGCATGAGGACTGGTGCCTGGAAAGGAGGGTCCACAAAGGTCAGAAAGCCCCACAAAGAAGCATAACAGTGGGTGCAAAGGAGGCATATGGGAGCTACAGGGCAGGCCACAGGCGGGGGCATCAGGGCCTATAGGGAGATTTGGCAATCAAAGTTGTCAAGACCTCAGCTTGCAGTCAGTGAATGTAAACAGGAGGTTGCAGACCCTGAGCAGCGTCCGGATACAAGATCTGACCGACTGCCATATAAGAATTACTCGGTGACCAGGACAGAGTCAGGAAAGACAACGACCCTACTCATTTGCGGCAAGCAGAGATCTTAGAACGCACTGGTGACATAAAGCCCCTCAGAAAGAACCTTGTACTCACCAATAACCGTGAGGTGGGCGCTGGCAGTGATGCTGGTCACCACGTTACTGGCCACACATTCCCATTCTCCGTGATCGTCCTTACTGAGTGAGCGAAACTGTAAGGAGCCGCTGGGCAGCACGCTGTGCTTACTGGAAGAGGGGCGCCCCACCTGCAACAAGACCGCACAGAATAAGACTACTGAATGAATATCGCACAGACCCGCGAGAGTGCCACCATGACAACGAGTATCCTACAGACCCGCAAGACCGATCCGCCCTGAGAACGGATATCGCACAGACCCGCAAGAGAGCCATCCTGAGAACGAATATAGCACAGACCTGTGAGAACGCAATCCTGAGAACAAGTATCATACAGACCCGCAAGATTTCCGCCCTGAGGACTCACAAAACAGGACAAACTCCGTAAATTGATTAAATGCACAAACAATGATACCTGAGCCCTGTGACTAATGCCCTCCCTAACCCCTTACCTGAGAATGAGTACCTTAAAGGACAACTGTAACTATTTAAGGCTATGTGCGCACGTTCAGGATCTGAAGCAGAAATTTCCTGAGCATTTCTGCATCTCTTTAGCAGGAAGAACGCTGTGGAAAAACCATGCGGTTTTGCCGCGTTTTTGTACATCAATGACTGCTTTTTGGAGCGAAATAAAGTTATTTGGTGGGACATTGCTTAAACCCTTGGATTACCGTTAGAACTGGGGTGAGTATATTGGTTAATTTAAATTATTAAAGAATGGGTCTGTTGTATTTCAAATAAAGCGTTTGCTCTTTGTGTGTTTACTTTAATTAGGTTTGGTGAAGAAAGGGTCTGATTGACACCTTGTCATCACCAAACAAAAGAGCTAGGTGTCAGCTAATCCAATTCGCCCAACTGTCATTAGCATTTCCATTCATGTAATTTCTGGGGCAGCTGTGAGCTTCTATTTTTAGCCTAGGAAGGTGCAATTTGCAAACATGGGCCCTGGCCATTATTAACAGCTCACAGCTGTTTCGGTAGCTGCTACGTCCCCCCGATCAGCACTCAGCAGCGATTTGGACGCAGAGTATTTTTGCTGCGTCCAAAACACTGTGTTCTAATGCCGCACTTTTGTTGTCGGTACATGTGAATCCACCGCATATAATGACATTTCGGTCAAAATCTGCAGTGGAGACTAGCGTGTCCGGTACAGAAATGGACATGCTGTGGGTGAGTTTGGGTACGTGGCCATGGTCAGGAGCCGCTGCAGGTTTGACGCTGCGTGTTTATACAGCGTCAAACACGCAGCGTCCAGATGTTACGGTATAGTGGATGGGATCTCTAGAAATCCCATGTCATCTATGCGTACATCTGAGGCTGCGGATCACCCGCGGACACTGACATGCGGTGCGTCTTTCATGCCCGCAGCATGTCAAATTCTCTTGTGGAGTTGCTAGTCTCCGTAAGAGAAATTTGTATCCAAAGCGCTGCTACGCCCGAATTGTGGGCACAAAGCCTAAAATTAAAAAAAAAAAAAATATGACATGGGTTCCCCCTATAAAATCTAACCAGAAAAGGCTAAACTAGTCAGCTGCAGGCTGATATTAATAGCCAGGGAAGGGCCCATGGGATACTAGCCACCTGCACGCCTATTAATATCACCCCTCAGCAGTCCCAGAAATGACGCATCCATAAGATGCGCCAAATCTTGCACTTAGCCTCCGCTCTTCCCACTGCCCTGTAGCAGAGGCGAGTGGGGTAATGGGGTTGGAGTTCACGCCCCCATTACTAACCGCGTATTAAAGTGGTTGCCGCTTTTTCAATAAATACACAGACAAAATAAAGTATTTTAATGAAATAAAAAACACACGGTTTTAAATTTTTTTTTTTATTGAACTCTGTCGGCGAAGCAACCATATTCCTCACCTGTTCGCGTCACTACGCAGTCCACGATTACCGCTAACGATTGTCCCGCGGCGATCCAGGTCACTGCTGTAGAAGACAGCATTGTATACTGACTGGGGTGTAAAATCGCTCCTATCAGTATACATGCTGCAGGAGGTCACTGTGGTTCATCAGCTGAAGATCAGCCGATCAGCCCCGGTGAGCTCACCACTGTGGGAGCATTCTGAAGAATGTTTCCACGGCGAGGTCACGTGAGCGATCACTTGATTGCTCACGTGACCGCAGGTCCTGGCAGTGCAGTACACTGCTGGGAGCGAGCCCGCTCCCCGCAGTCTACCGCTGGCCGGAGAACATCGCCGGGGACAAGGACCAGGAGAACACCGGGGGACACCGGACAGGTGAGTATAGTGGTTTGATTTTTCATTTTTACTTTTTTTTTACCATCAAGAGCACGCCGATTTGGCTGAGGAGACTACTGCTCCCCCCAGCCGCGCCGCTCTCGCTGTTATCATCAGGAGCGGCGGTCGGATGAGAGGAGTAGTAGTCCTCCTCTCCCAACCCGGGTACCACCCGCAACGCATTTGCACCTATTAGCTTTAATTGAAATGCAGCAAATCCGCAGGTATAAATATTATACCTGCGGATTTGCTGCGGTTCAATTCAAGTCAATGGGCGCGAATTTGGGGAGGAAAAGCCTGAACAATGGACGTGCTGCGTTTTTTTCCGCAATAGTAATTCTGAGCGTAAATTTCCGCATCATGTGCACAGCACATCAGGATTACCATTGCAATAGCTGGCAGAGCATTTTTGATGCATTTTCGCGTGGGAAAACCGCCGCGAAAACACATCAAAAATGCTACGTGTGCACTTAACCTTAACCCCTTTCCGACGTGGTCAGTTATAGTAGGCACCGGCGCTGAACCCGCACTGAACCGGTCACATGTCAGCTGATTCCTACAGCTGACATGTGCCCGCAACAGCCGCGGGTGGAATCGGGATCCACCCGCGGCTGTTAACTAGTTAAATGCCGCTGTCAATCTCTGACAGCCGCATTTAACAGCGCCGCACCAGATGCGCGTCACTTACCCCGCCCACCGGTGACCCCGTCACGTGATCGTGGGTCACTGATGGGTGGGCATGACAACCCTGGGTCTGCAGCAGACCCCAGTGGTTGTAATGTACTGATCGCTATGAGCGCCACCTAGTGGTCGGCGCTCATAGCACAGGAGCATTTCTGCTACATAGAGGTGATCTGCTCATCACCTCTATGTAGCAGAGGCGATCAGACAAGTGCTGCTTCTAGTCTCCTATGGAAACTATAGAAGGAAGCAAAAAGAAAAAAAGGTTTTAAAAATTATAAAAAAGTTTAAATCACCCTCCTTTTGCCCCATTCAAAATAAAATAAAAAATAAACCCCACATACATATATTTGGTATCGACACGTTCAGAATCGCCCGATCAATCAATATAAAAAAAGAATTAATCCGATTGGTAAACAGCGTAACGAGAAAAAAATCCAAACGCCAGAATTACGTTTTTTGGTCGCCGCAACATTGCAATAAAATGCAATAACAGGCGATCAAAACATTGAATGTACCCCAAAATGGTATCAATAAAAACGTCAGCCCGGCGCGCAAAAAATAAGCCCTCACCCGACCCCAGATCCCAAAAAATGGTGCCTTTTTCTTTAAGCAAACTTTGGAATTTTTTTTCACCACCTAAATGAAAAAGAACCTGTACAGGTTTGGTGTCTACGAACTCGTAATGACCTGGAGAATAATAATGCTCCAGTCATGAAGGGGTTAAGGGACATGTGATTCTGTAGCAGAGAGATTTGAAACAGAGATTGGAAAGAGAATTTACAAGGAGAATCAAAGATCAGACTCTCTTCACACCATCAGCGTGGTAGGACGGCTTTATCCAAAGAGACACAGATTTGGATTCTACAGGATTCTGGCCTAAGGGTACGACCCTGACTGGAAGGATACATATCTGCTCCACTGGCCATCAGAGAGATCATGGATACATTTTGGGGAGACCTGGTTGGGACGATGAAGTCACCTGGCCCCATGGATATGTTGTTTGGGGTTGCCAGGTGGGACCCTCCGGTCGCCTGAAACCCATGGAGACATTTGGAGAAGCCAGATTGGGACCCGCCGTTTATCTGGCCCCATGGAAACTCTCGGAGAGGCCAGGGTGGGACCCTCGGGTCTCCTGGCCTTGTACCTCGATGGACTGCTAGCTTCCGAAGCTTGCTGCTACCTAAAGGATTTTGGGGGTATGTCAAAAGTAAAAGAAAAGTCAAAGATGCTATAGGATTTTTACAGGATGAAAATGGAGAAATGGTAAGAGAGGATGTTGAGAAGGCCAAACTTTTTAATTCCTATTTTGCATCTGTTTTCTCTCAGAAAGAAAATGTAACATCAACTGATCTTCACTGTCCTTTTAAAGGAATAGAGGAATCCAAGTTATCTGTAAACAGAAAGATTGTGAGGGAATATTTAGCTAACATAAATGAGTTCAAGTCTCCAGGTCCAGATGAATTACACCCCAGAGTACTGAAGGAGATCGTAGAAGAAATTTTAGAACCACTCTCCATAATCTTTGAAAATTCTTGGAGAACAGGAGAAGTCCCAGAAGACTGGAGAAGAGCAAATGTTGTTCCTATCTTCAAAAAGGGGAAGAAGGTGGACCCAGGGAACTATAGGCCGGTGAGTCTGACTTCTATACCAGGAAAGATCTTTGAACAAATTATTAAACAACATGTATGTAAGTACCTGGATAAGAATGAAGTGATTAACCAGAGTCAGCATGGGTTTGTAACTAACAAGTCATGTCAGACTAACGTAATTTCCTTCTATGACAGAATCACTGACTGGGTGGATCAGGGAAATGCTGTAGATATAGTATATCTTGACTTCAGCAAAGCATTTGACAAAGTATCTCACACCATCCTTATTGAAAAAATGACCAAGTATGCAATGGACCAGGCAACTGTTAGGTGGATTCATAACTGGCTTAGTGATCGGACTCAAAGAGTGGTTGTAAATGGCTTCACATCCAGCTGGATGAATGTCTCAAGTGGGGTACCACAGGGCTCCATCCTGGGACCTGTATTGTTCAACATCTTTATCAATGATTTAGATGAAGGAATTGAGGGTAAACTGATTAAATTTGCTGATGACACAAAGCTAGGAGGGATAGCTAATACTAGAGAAGAGAGAGAGAGGATTCAAAAAGACCTAAATAAACTGGAGCAGTGGGCAGCAACCAACAGAATGATTTTTAACAGGGAAAAATGCAAAGTACTACATCTGGGCAATAAAAATGAAAAAAGCATATACAGAATGGGAGGAATAGAGCTAAGCAACAGTACATGTGAAAAAGACTTAGGTATACTAATAGATCATAGACTGAACATGAGTCAACAGTGTGATGCAGCAGCAAAAAAGGCAAATACAATTCTGGGATGTATTAACAGAAGCATACAGTCTAGATCACGTGAAGTCATTATCGGTCTTTACTCCTCTTTGGTCAGACCTCATCTGGAATACTGTGTACAGTTTTGGGCACCACATTTTAAAAAAGACATAGACAAACTGGAGCAAGTTCAGAGAAGAGCGACCAGAATGGTGACTGGTCTGCAAACCATGTCCTATGAGGAACGGTTGCAGGATTTGGGAATGTTTAGCTTGCAAAAAAGAAGACTGAGAGGAGACTTAATAGCTGTCTACAAATATATCAAGGGCTGTCACATTGTAGAAGGATCATCTTTATTCTCATTTGCACAAGGAAAGACTAGAAGCAATGGGATGAAACTAAATGGGAGGAGACACAGATTAGATATTAGAAAAAACTTTTTGACAGTTAGGGTGATTAATGAGTGGAACAGGCGGCCACGAGAGGTGGTGAGTTCCCCTTCAATGGACGTCTTCAAACAGAGGCTGGACAGACATCTGTCTGAGATGATCTAGTGAATCCTGCTTTGAGCAGGGGGTTGGACTAGATGACCCAGGAGGTCCCCTCCAACTCTACCTTCTATGATTCTATGATATGATTCTCTATGTGGGGGCCCACTGGTTGAGGTAGTCGGCCATGGACGTCTCCAAAGTCGGAGCTGTTCTATCCCAGGCGGGCGGAGAAGGAAGGGTGAGACTGTGTAATGTTGTACCATCTTGGGTATTTGCTGGGACTGTTCTGTGTGTTTAGTGTCCGCTTTGTGGTTCAGTAAAGTATTGCCGCACTGTTTTACCATCACCCTGTGTTGTCTGAGTAGCGTTATGCCCACGGAAAACACCGGGTCTTCACAACGCCGTCCTGAGAACAAGCATCGTACAGACCTGCAAGAGCGTAGCCCTGAGAACAAGTAATGTACAGACCCGGGAGAGAGCGCCACCCTGAGAACGAGCAATGTACAGACCCACGAAAGCGCCGCCCTGAGAACGAGCAATGTACAGACCCGGGATAGAGCGCCGCCCTGAGAATAAGTATCATACAGACCCACGAAAGTGCCGCCCTGAGAATAAGACCGGAGACACTAGCGTATCACATCAGATTCCATATGCTAAATGTCATAGAAATTATTAAGAATTTCTCTCTCCCCCTGAAACCTCTCATTCCCCCTTCTCCATACCATTTGAGTCCTTTGGAAGTGCATTGAGCTGTAGGGTGCATTGCTGCAAAAGGGTGGGGGGAACAAAAAAAAAACCCTCTTAGCGAGTGTGAACGAGCTGAATGTGACCGGAGCGAAAGTGCAAACGGAAGTAAGTGTGTGACTTGTTGTTCAGTGACTTTGGATTCAGGGAGTTTGGAAGGGAGGAATTTGGACTGAATTGCTGTCTGTATTTTAGTAATTCTTTACATTTCTTTTTACTTAACATTCTGTCTATTGCAATCCCCATTAGGAAATGAGCTCCATTATTGACAATGCTATCCAGTGTACATCTTGCCACATGTATGCATTCCTTGAACAGCCGGTCGTGGGTGCATACTGCTGTGCGAGATGTGTGCACGTTGTGCGTTTGGAAGCCCAGGTACTGGATTTAAATAAGCAGCTGGCAACACTGAGATCCATTGACAACATGGTAAGGAGTCTGCTGCTCACTGAGCAGCAGCTCACTGGGGTAGATGTGTTCGAGGGTGGTAGTCGGGAGCTGCAGGACAGTGAGGCAGCTAGCTGGGTGACAGTTAGAAGGGGGGGGGGGGTAGAGGGAAGAGTGCCAGGGAGGCTAGTCCTGATCTGGCACACCCCAATAAGTTTGCAAAGTTAGCAGATGAGGGGAGTGACGGTACAGGGGTAGCACTGCTGCAGCAAGGCATGTCCCCTGAAAGCCGGAGGAGTGTCAGCTCCAGTAAAGAGGGAAATAGGAGAGTAGGGCAGGCCAGGCAGGTGCTGGTAGTGGGGGACTCAACTATTAGGGGAACAGATAGGGCAATCTGTCACAAAGACAGGGATCATCGAACAGTGTGCTGCCTACCTGGCGCTCGAGTCCGGCACATCGCTGATGGGGTTGACAGATTACTGGGAGGGGCTGGTGAGGACCCAGCGGTCATGGTGCACATTGGCACAAATGACAAAGTTAGAGGTAGGTGGAAGGTCCTTAAAGATGATTTCAGGGAATTAGGCTGCAAGTTTAAAGCAAGGACCTCCAAGGTGGTATTCTCTGAAATACTACCGGTACCACGTGCCATGCCAGAGAGGCAACAGGAGATTAGGGATATAAATAAGTGGCTCAAGAACTGGTGTAGGAAGGAGGGATTTGAGTTCCTGGAGAACTGGGCCGACTTCTCAGTTGGCTACAGACTCTACGCTAGGGACCAGCTGCACCTCAATGGGGAGGGTGCAGCTGTGCTGGGGGAGAAAATGGCTAGAAGGTTGGAGGAGTGTTTAAACTAGGGATTGGGGGGGGTGGGTATTCATTTTATAGGTGGGGAAGATAGTGCAGATAGTGACCTGGACACAAAAAGAAATTGGGGGTAAGGTTAGAACAGTCAATAAAGTAAGAAGGAATAGAGGAACAGAGAGATACATAAAATGTGTGTACACTAATGCCAGAAGCCTCACCAACAAAATGGAGGAATTAGAATTTATTTTGTTGGAAAATAATTATGACATGGTAGGGATATCTGAGACGTGGCTGGACGAGAGCCATGACTGGGCAGTTAGTTTACAGGGCTATAGTCTGTTCAGAAATGACCGTACAAACAAGCGAGGGGGGGGTGTGTGTTTATATGTAAAATCATCCTTAAAACCCATCTTGTGTGAGAATATGTGAATCTAATGAAAATATAGAGTCCATGTGGGTGGAGATAAGGGGAGGGGGGAAAATAATAAATTACTGATAGGGGTTTGTTATAAGTCTCCAAAAATAATGGAAGCAGCGGAAAATATCCTCGTAAAGCAAATAGATGAAGCAGCGACTCAAGGAGAAGTCATTATTATGGGGGACTTCAACTACCCTGAAATACATTGGGGGACAGAAACATGTAGTTCAAGCAAAGGTAATAGGTTACTGAGAACTATGAGAGACAATTACCTTTCACAACTGGTTCAGGACCCAACAAGAAGGGGGGCACTGCTAGACCTAATATTAACCAATAGGCCAGACCGCATATCAAATATACGAGTTGGGGGTCACTTGGGTAATAGTGATCACAAAATAATACGTTTTCATGTAACCTTTAATAAGATGTGTAGTAGAGGGGTTACAAGGACACTGAACTTCAGGAAGGCAAATTTCCAAGGGTTGAGAGATGATCTTAGTGCAATAAACTGGGACGATATCCTGAGACATAAAGCTACACAAAGCTTAAGGGAGACATTTATTAGCATCCTGAATAGGACCTGTGCACAATATATACCCTATGGGAATAAACAGGCTAGAAATAGGAGGAAACCACTATGGCTAAATAGAGCTGTAAGGGGCGCAATAAGTGACAAAAAGAAAGCATTTGGAGAACTAAAGCAAGTAGGTAGTGATGAGGCATTAAATAAATATAGAAAATTATATAAATTCTGTAAAAACCAAATCAAGGCAGCAAAGATTGAGGCAGAGAGACTCCTTGCCAGAGAAAGTAAAAATAACCCCAAAATATTCTTTAACTACATGCATAGTAAAAAAACAAAAAATGATAGTGTTGGCCCCCTTAAAAATAGGCTGGGTGAAATGGTGGATGCGGATGAGGAAAAAGCCAATATGCGAAATGACTTTTTTTCAACCGTATTTACAACAAAAAAAAAAAATCGCATGACAGAAAACATGATTAGTGATAACAAAAATTCTCCATTAAATGTCACTTGCTTCACCCAGCAGGAAGTATAGCGGCGTCTAAAAATCACTAAAGGTGACAAATCCCCGGGCCCGGATGGGATGGACCCGTGAGTACTGCAGGAACTAAGTAACGTCATAGATAGACCATTATTTTTAATCTTTAAAGATTCCATAATAACAGGGTCTGTACCACAGGACTGGCGTATAGCAGATGTGGTGCCAATATTCAAAAAGGGGACAAAAACCGAACTTGGAAATTATAGGCCGGTAAGCTTAACCTCTACTGTGGGTAAAATCCTGGAGGGTTTCCTAAGAGATGCTATACTAGAGTATCTGAAGAAGAATAACCTCATGACCCAATATCAACATGGGTTTACGAGGGACCGTTCCTGTCAGACTAATCTGATCAGCTTTATGAGGAGGCAAGTTCTGGACTGGACCAAGGAAATGCAGTGGATGTTGTGTATATGGACTTTTCAAAAGCTTTTGATACGGTTCCACACAAAAGGTTGATACATAAAATGAGAACAATGGGGAGAGGGGAAAATATATGTATGTGGGTTAAGAATTGGCTCAGTGATAGGAAACAAAGGGTGGTTATTAATGGAAAACACTCAGACTAGGTCTCAGTTAACAGTGGGGTACCACAGGGGTCAGTATTGGGGTACCACAGGGGTCAGTATTGGGCCCCCTTCTTTTTAACATATTTATTAATGACCTTGTAGGGGGCATACAGAGTAATATTTCAATATTTGCAGATGACACTAAACTCTGCAGGGTAATCAATACAGAGGAGGACAATTTTATATTACAGGAGGATCTATGTAAACTAGAAGCTTGGGCTGATAAGTGGCAAATGAGCTTTAATGGGGATAAATGTAAGGTAATGCACTTGGGCAGAGGAAATAAAATGTATAATTATATGCTTAATTGTAAAACACTGGGCAAAACTGTCACTGAAAAAGACCTGGGTGTATTGGTGGACGACAAGCTCACGTTTAGTGGCCAGTGTCAGGCAGCTGCTGCAAAGGCAAATAAAATAATGGGATGCATTAAAAGAGGCATAGATGCTCATGAGGAGAAGATAATTTTACCTCTATACAAGTCACTAGTGCGACCACACTTAGAATACTGTGTACAGTTCTGGTCTCCGGTGTATAAGAAAGACATAGCTGAACTAGAGCGGGTGCAGAGAAGAGCGACACAGGTTATTAGAGGACTGGGGGGTCTGCAATACCAAGACAGGTTATTAGAGGACTGGGGGGTCTGCAATACCAAGACAGGTTATTAGAGGACTGGGGGGTCTGCAATACCAAGACAGGTTATTAGAGGACTGGGGGGTCTGCAATACCAAGACAGGTTATTAGAGGACTGGGGGGTCTGCAATACCAAGACAGGTTATTAGAGGACTGGGGGGTCTGCAATACCAAGACAGGTTATTAGAGGACTGGGGGGTCTGCAATACCAAGACAGGTTATTAGAGGACTAGGGGGTCTGCAATACCAAGGCAGGTTATTAGAGGACTAAGGGGTCTGCAATACCAAGGCAGGTTATTAGAGGACTGGGGGGTCTGCAATACCAAGACAGGTTATTAGAGGACTGGGGGAGTTTGCAATACCAAGACAGGTTATTACAGGACTGGGGGGGGGGTCTGCAATACCAAGACAGGTTATTACAGGACTGGGGGGTCCGCAATACCAAGACAGGTTATTACAGGACTGGGGGGGGGTCTGCAATACCAAGACAGGTTATTACAGGACTGGGGGTCAGCAATACCAAGACAGGTTATTACACCTGGGGTTATTTACTGTGGAAAAACGAAGGCTTAGGGGGGGATCTTATTACTATGTAGAAGTATATGAGGGGACAGTACAAAGACCTTTCTACTGATCTTTTTTCTCTGAGGCCTGAGACGGGGACAAGGGGGCATCTTCTACGTCTGGAGGAAAGAGGGTTTAATCATAATCACAGACGCAGATTCTTTACTGTAAGAGCAGTGAGACTGTGGAGCTCTCTGCCGCATGATGGTGTAATGAGGATTCACTACTAACATTTAAGAAGGGCCTGGATGCCTTTCCTGAAAAGTATAATATTACAGGTTATAAATACTAGATTCCTTGATCGGGCGTTGATCCAGGGATCTAGTCTGATTGTCGTATGGAGTCGGGAAGGAATTTTTTTCCCCAATGAGGAGCTTAGTGTTTGCCACATGGGTTTTTTTTTGCCTTCCTCTGGATCAACATGTTAGGCTATGGGGTGAACTAGATGGACTTGGTCTTCCTTCAACCTTAAAAACTATGTTACTATGTTATTTGTCAAAGAAGCTCACCATCTAAGGAGCTGTTGCTATGCAAATTAGCACACGCAGGAGAAGTGGCTAATAAGCAAATGCTAGTACAAAAGGAGCCCCTAACCCAATTAACAGAACAGACCTGTGATAAATATACACCTAGGTGAGAAGGATGTAGTCCTGGCTTCAAAAGAATTCCCTCTCCCACATGGAATCCCACTTTTGCTCAAAATAAATCTACAGTCTCGCCGGCACAGACACGAAATATGGAATATCGCAAGTTCTATACTTCCGATAATATTAGGACACATTTTTAGCGTCAGGGTCAGCTAAGGAACAATATTCATATTTTACCGTAGCTGTATGCCCCTTCGGTGAGCTGTAATGCAAAAGTACAAAATAACAGACTGCAGCTATGCCATGCCTTTTCTAGAGAAAGGTAAATTCATAATGGAAAATATGGTATCACTCACTCGCTTTTGCGATCAACCAGCGAGGGGTGTAGTTTCCAAAATGGGGTCACTTGTGGGGGGGGTGTGTGTTTCCACTATTTAGGCACATCAGGGGCTCTCCAAACGAGACGTGGTATCCCCTCTTGATTCCAGCCAATTTTGTATTCAAAAAGTCACACAGTGCTCCTTCCCTTCTGAACTCTGCCGTGCGCCCAAGCACTGTATTTTCCCCACATATTGGCGTACTCAGGAGAAATTGCACAAAAGTTTTTGGGGTCCATTTTCTCCTCTTACCCTTGTGAAAATAAAAAAAATTGGGGCTAAAACATCATTTTTGTGGAAAAAGTTTGATCTTTTTTTTATTTTCACGGCTCCATGTTATAAACTTCTGTAAAGCACTTGGGGGTTCAGGGTGCTCACCACACATCTAGATAAGTTCCCTGAGGATTTTATGAAGGGGTATAGTGAACATTTTGAACCCAAAAGGTACGACACAGAATTTGATAACATTAGGTCATCATATTAAATAAGTTGTCATTAGTCTTGAGCGCAAGTAGCTCGCTACTTGAGTTTGCATCGGGTACTCAGGTATGCACCATGTATCGCGCGTGCTCGAGTGACATGCTCAAGTCCCTGCCCGCATGTTTCATGGTTATTAGACACCCCAAAAAAAAACATGCGGGGATCGCTCATGCATGGCAGGTAATCCCCGCAAGTTTTTTTTGGCCACGAAGCATATGGGGCGGAGACTCGAGCATGTCACTCGAGCACCCGCGATACTCAGTGCATACCCGAGCACCCGATGCAAACTCAAGTAGTGAGCACTTGCTCTCAACACTAGTCGCCATATCGTCATTTTTTTTTTTTTTTTTTTAAAAACCCAACCCTAACCCTAGCCCAACCCTAATCCTAACCCAACCCTAATCCTAACCCCAACCCTACAATAACCCAAACCCCAACCCTAATCCTAACCCTAACCATAGAGTTTATTTTTTACTCCGTTCCTCGTGCGGTATAAGTGATTAGACGACTTTATTCCTCGGGTCGGTGCGATTACAGTGATACCAGAATCAGATCGGGTTTTTAGGATTGACAGCTGTCACACACTAAAAGACACATTTTTTTGTGTGTAGTTTTTGCATCGCCATATTTTGAGAGCTATAATTTTTCCATATTTTGGCCGACAGTCATGCTATGGCTCGTTTTTTGCGGGATGAGTTGACGTTTTTATTGGTGCCATTTTCAGGCACGTGACATTTTTTGATCGTTTTCTATTCCGATTTTTGGGAAGCAGAATAAACAAAAGCCAACAATTCAGGAATTGTTTTTTTTTTTTTTTTTTATGCCGTTCCGCATGTGGTAAAATTGATAAGGCAGCTTTATTCTTCGGGTCAGTGCGTTTACAGCGGTACCACATTTATATTGTTTTTCTATGTTTTGGCGCTTTTACACAATAAAAGCTATTTTATAGAGAAAAATATTTTTTTGCATCGCTTTATTCTGAGAGCTATAACTTTTTTTATTTTTCGGATGATGGAGCTGTATAGCGGCTTGTTTTTTTTGCGGGACAAGATGACGTTTTCAGCGGTACCATTTTATTTATATTCGTCTTTTTGATCGCGTTCTATTCCATTTTTTCTTTGGCGGTATGCTGATAAAGCATTGTTTTTTGCTTTGTTTTTTATTTTTTACCGTGTTCAATAAAGGGGTTAACTAGTGGGACAGTTTTATAGGTCAGTTTATTACGGACGCGGTGATACCAAATATGTGTACTTTTATTGGTTTTTTTTCATAATAATATTTATTGATGGGTACATTATATTTTTTATTTTTGGTGGATTATTTTTTTGATTTTTTTTTATATTTTTACAATTTTTTTTTAATTTATTTATTTTTCATTTTTTAACACTTTTTTTTTCTTTAACACCTTGTCCCACTATGGGACTTTCACTTTTTTTATTCTGATCGCCTGTATAGCACAGGGATGGAGCACCATCCCTGTGCTATACAGGCTGTCAGCGCTGCAGATGCAGAAGATACTTTGATCACGCACTGCGCATGATCAAAGTATCTTCCTGCTGTCTGGTGACCCGGATGTTGTCATGGCGACATCTGGGTCACCATGACAACCACAGGACCCAGCCTCAGACAGCGCGGGATGCCAGGGAAGAGGTGAGTACCTGCGCTTAACTCCGAAATGCTGCGATCAACTTCGATCGCAGCATTGCGGGGGTTAATGTGCCGAGAGCGGTGCAGGACCGCTCCCAGCACATAGCAGCGGGTGTCAGCTGTGACAATCAGCTGACACCCGGCAGCGATCGCCCCACACAGCCTGTGTGTGGGCGAAATCAACAGGGCGTGCCAATACGTATCAGGCTCTTAAAGCCCAGGGCGCAGATACGTATTAGTACGTCCTGGGCTGTAAAGGGGTTAAGGGACATGTGATTCTGCAGCAGAGAGATTTGAAACAGAGATTGGAAAGAGAATTTACAAGGAGAATCAAAGATCAGACTCTTCACACCATAAGCGTGGTAGGATGGCTTTATCCAAAGAGACACAGATTTGGATTCTACATGATTTTGGCCTAAGGGTACGGCCCTGACTGGAAGGATACAGATCTGCTCCACTGACCATCAGAGAGCCCATGGATACATTTGGGGAGACCAGGTTGGGACGATGAAGTCACCTGGCCCCATGGATATGTTGTTTGGAGTTGCCAGGTGGGGCCCACCGGTCATCTGGCACCATGGAAACTCTCGGAGAGGCCAGGCTGGGACGCTGGGGTTTCCTGGCCTTGTACCTCGATGGACTGCTAGCTTTCTAAGCTTGCCGCTACCTCCTCTCTGTGGGGGCCCACCAGAAGCAGGGGGCCACTGGTTGAGGTAGTCGGCCCTGGAAGTCTCTAAAGTCGCAGCTGTTCTATGAAAGGTGGGCGGAGGAGAAAGGGTGAGACTGTGTAATTTTGCACCATCTTTGGTATTTGCTGGGACTGTTCTGTGTGTTTATTGTCCGCTTTGAAGTGCAATAAAGTATTGCCACGCTGTTCTACCCTCACCCTGTGTTGTCTGAGTAGTGTTCTACCCACAGAAGACCTCGGGTCTTCACACCAAGAAAGAGTGCCGTCCCGAGAACGCGTGTCATACAGACCTGCGAGAGAGCATCACCCTGAGACCGAGTGTCAAACAGACACACGAGAGCGGTGCCATGAGACTACAGACCCGTGAGAGAGCGCCGCACTGAGAATAAGTATTATACAGACCTGCGAGAGAGAGCCACTCTGAGAATAAGTATTATACAGACCCGTGAGAGAGCGCCGCACTGAGAACGAATAATGTACAAAATACAAGAGAGCGCCGCCCTGAGAATCAGTATTATACAGACCTGCGAGAGAGCGCCACTCTGAGAACAGAGAAAGAGTAAACGTAGAAACTGCGAGAGAGCGTGAAAGAGAGCGCCTGGGGCAGAGGCTGGACACATGAGGCATTGCCCATCTACCTGCCCCTGTGAGTGGCACCAGCTGCTGGGATATCGCGGGTGGAGGGGCTGTAGATCATTTAGTAGCGCCCCTCGGGGTGAGATGATGAGCTCAGATTTCCACTCCTGCATTAACCCATTCCAGACAGTAGGTGCTATACGGCGTCTGCCCTTTACATACCTTTCTCCAGGAGATGGTGGGGAAGGGGTCTCCAGCAGCGGCACAAGGAATCAGCAGCTCCCTGCCAGCTTCTTGCCGATACTCCCAGCCAGGCAGCACCGTAAAATAGGGCGGGTCCTAAAGATGAGGCACAGCATAATTATTACTCCGGTCTTTGTTCAGTGGGAACGCAGACAGGACCAGAAAACTCAACCAAGGGGCAGCAGCATAAGCTGCAGCGCAGTACAAAGAAGGTCACCACTCACATCTGAAGGAAGCGGCAAAAGCAAGCAGAAAGACGCTGCCCTTGATTGGACATGATCCCCCAAGCCAGCACTCCAGGTCCCGTACCAGCACCAGCCCCCCGAGCTAGCATGCTAACCCCCAAGCCAGCACTCCAGGCCCCGTACCAGCACCAGCCCCCGAGCTAGCGTGCTAACCCTCAAGCCAGCACTCCAGGTCCTGTACCAGCACCAGCCCCCGAGCTAGCATGCTAACCCCCAAGCCAGCACTCCAGGTCCAGTACCGGCACCAGCCCCCGAGCTAGCATGCTAACCCCCAAGCCAGCACTCCAGGCCCCGTACCGGCACCAGCCCCCGAGCTAGCATGCTAACCCCCAAGCCAGCACTCCAGGCCCCGTACCAGCACCAGCCCCCCGAGCTAGCATGCTAACCCCCAAGCCAGCACTCCAGGCCCCGTACCAGCACCAGCCCTTGAGCTAGCATGCTAACCTCCCAAGCCAGCACTCCAGGTCCCGGACCAGCACCAACCCCCGAGCTAGCATGCTAACCTCCAAGCCAGCACTCCAGGCCCCGTACCAGCACCAGCCCTTGAGCTAGCATGCTAACCCCCCAAGCCAGCACTCCAGATCCCGTACCAGCACCAACCCCCGAGCTAGCATGCTAACCTCCAAAGCCAGCACTCCAGGTCCAGTACCAGGACCAACCCCCAAGCTAGCATGCTAACCCCGCAAGCCAGCACTCCAGGTCCAGTACCAGCACCAACCCCCGAGCTAGCGTGCTAACCCCCAAGCCAGCACTCCAGGTCCCGTACCAGCACCAACCCCCGAGCTAGCAAGCTAACCCCCAAGCCAGCACTCCAGGTCCAGTACCAGCACCAACCCCCGAGCTAGCATGCTAACCCCCAAGTAAGCGCCTGAAACTGAAAAAGTGTCTTGTTTTGAGATCGGACCTTCAGCAGCAGCCGAGCGGGAGGGGACTGGCCCATGGTCCCCAGCGCATTGTAAGGCACACAGGTGTAGGTGCCCAGTAACTCCTCTGTCGCCTCCTCAATGTGAATAGATCCATCTTCCAGGAGCTTCCAGCCTGATAACTGAGAGCAAAAGAGAATAAAGGACAAAACCACATAATGGGGGCACTGGAAGTCACAACTCCTCCACCCGCCCAGCGGTACACGTCAGCCCCGGAGGAGCAGCCTCCACCCGCCCAGCGGTACACGTCAGCCCCGGAGGAGCAGCCTCCACCCGCCCAGCGGTACACGTCAGCCCCGGAGGAGCAGCCTCCACCCGCCCAGCGGTACACGTCAGCCCCGGAGGAGCAGCCTCCACCCGCCCAGCGGTAAACGTCAGCCACGGAGGAGCAGCCTCCACCCGCCCAGCGGTAAACGTCAGCCCCGTAGGAGCAACCTCCACCCTTTACCAGCGGTACACGTCAGCCCCGGAGGAGCAGCCTCCACCCGCCCAGCGGTAAACGTCAGCCCCGGAGGAGCAGCCTCCACCCGCCCAGCCTGAACCACGCACCTTATCAGTCCGGAGGGGGCGGCCATCTTTATTCCATTTTACATGCGTTACAGGAGGCACGGCGTCCACAGGGCAGCGAATGTGACCATGAATACCGACGGGGACATAAATGACGGGGGGCATGTTGACCACTCGCGCTGGGTCTAGAGAGGACAGAAACATGGTCAGTGCCATTAACCCTTTGCAATTTTAATGTGCAGCAGCGTTCACAAGGTTGGTGTTCAAAAACATCCATCTGACGATGGCCGACCTCGGTCACTGACAAGACGGGCGGCTGTGCCACAGACACAGACCGTGGCCCCGCTCGGAGTGACGCCCCTGAGCTGGAGGAGCTGTCTCCTGCCATCACTTACACTGCACGGAGAGGAAGGCGGCTGCGGAGGGCGAGAGCCCCAGGCTGTTACTCGGCACACAGGTGTACTTCCCAGCATCCTCGGGCTTCACGCGGAAGATGATGAGCGTGCCATCAATCAGGATCCGAACCCGCATCTTCAGATCACTGCGGGAGACAAGAGGAACATGCCAGGGGCCCACCGTATCCGCTCACAGGGGCCCCTACCCCCCAGGGCCCGCTCACAGGGGCCCCTACCCCCCCAGGATCTGCTCACAGGAGCCACCCACTCACAGGGGGCCGCCGCATCCGCTCACAGGGGCCCCTACCCCCAAGGGCCCGCTCACAGGGGCCCCTATCCCCCAGGATCTGCTCACAGGAGCCACCCATTCAAAGGGGGCCGCGGCATCCGCTCACAGGGGCCCCTACCCCCCAGGGCCCGCTCACAGGGGCCCCTATCCCCCAGGATCTGCTCACAGGAGCCACCCACTCACAGGGGCCCGACGAATCCGCTCACAGGGGCCCGACGAATCCGCTCACAGGGGCCCCACCCCCCCGTCAAAACTCACAGGATTCACCCCTTCCAGAAGCCACTCACAAGGGCCCCTCCCCGCCAGGACCTGCTCACAGGGGCCCGCTGAATCCGCTCACAGGGGCCCCTCCCCCCCCAGGACCTGCTCACAGGGGCCTGCCGAATCCGCTCACAGGGGCCCCTCCCCCCCCAGGACCTGCTCACAGGGGCCCGCCGAATCCGCTCACAGGGGCCCCTCCCTCCCAGGACCTGCTCACAGGGGCCCGCCGAATCCGCTCACTGCTGCCCCTCCCCCCCAGGACCTGCTCACAGGGGCCCGCCGAATCCGCTCACTGCTGCCCCTCCCCCCCAGGACCTGCTCACAGGGGCCCGCCGAATCCGCTCACAGGGGCCCCCCCGAGGCCAGTGTTACCAGCAGCACATGAGGACGTCGCTCACTGACTTTTTGAAGAAGACGTTGTCGTCCTGCCAGAGCCAGGTGTAGGTGAGGTTCCCGGGATAGGCCTCCGCCTGGCAGGTGAACAGCGCGTCCTGGGAGATGTTCACCGTCACATTCTCAGGAGGGGAGACGATGTACGGGGAGCCTGGGGGGAGAGGAGCCATCACCGGGGGTCCGCGGAGGGCAGAGCATAGCAGAGCGCAAGGCAGAGCGGAGCGCAGAACACAGCGGAGGGCAGAGCATAGCAGAGCGCAGGGCAGAGCGGAGCGCAGAACACAGCGGAGGGCAGGGCAGAGCGCAAAACAAATCAGAGGGCAGAGCGGAGGGCAGGGCAGAGCGCAAAACAAATCAGAGGGCAGAGCGGAGGGCAGGGCAGAGCGGAGGGCAGGGCAGAGTGGAGCGCATAACACAGAAGAGCGCAGGGCAGAGCGGAGCGCAGAACACAGCGGAGGGCAGGGCAGAGCGCAAAACAAATCAGAGGGCAGAGCGGAGGGCAGGGCAGAGCGGAGGGCAGGGCAGAGCGGAGAGGAGGGCAGGGCAAAGCGGAGGGCAGGGCAAAGCACAACAATTCCAACACCTCAGACCGCCGTGCACAACAAAACTGACACAAGTGAACGCTACAGGAAACGTTACCTTGTACCAACAGGCGAGTACTGTGGACGGCCTCTCCCTGTATACTGGTAGCGCGACAAGTGTACGAACCCCGATCCTCACGTCCAATAGAAGAGATTGTAAGACTGCCATCATTAACCTACAAAAAGAGACAGTCAGCAGGAGCACCGACACCGCACCACAAACATCGTGTGCAGAACGACCAGGCAGAGAGCGTACGAGTGTATATATAGGACAGTCATATTACTATATATTATATATATATATATATATATATATATATATATATATATATATATATATATAACTATATCACACTGAGGAGAAGGGCGACCATATTACTAGATATATTACTATATCACACTGAGGAGAAGGGCGGCCATATTACTATATATATTATTACATCACACTGAGGAGAAGGGTGGCCATATTACTATATACATATTACTATATCACACTGAGGAGAAGGGCGGCCATATTACTATATATATTACTATATCACACTGAGGAGGAGGGAGGCCATATTACTATATATAAATATCACATTGAGGAGAAGGGCGGCCATATTACTATATATATTACTATATCACACTGAGTAGAAGAGCGGCAATATTACTATATATATTACTATATCACACTGAGGAGAAGAGCGGCCATATTACTATATATATATATTACTATATCACACTGAGGAGAAGGGCGGCCATATTACTATATATATTACTATATCACACTGAGGAGAAGGGCGGCCATATTACTATATATATTACTACATCACACTGAGGAGAAGGGCGGCCATATTAATATATCACACTGAGGAGAAGGGAGGCCATATTACTATATCACACTGAGGAGAAGAGCGGCCATATTACTATATCATACTGAGGAGAAGGGCGGCCATATTACTATATATATTATTATATCACACTGAGGAGAAGGGCGGCCATATTACTATATATATATATATATTACTATATCACACTGAGGAGAAGGGCGGCCATATTACTATATCACACTGAGGAGAAGGGCGGCCATATTACAATATATATATTACTATATCACACTGAGGAGAAGGGCAGCCATATTACTATATCACACTGACGAGAGGGGCGGCCATATTACTATATATATATATTACTATATCACACTGAGGAGAAGGGCGGCCATATTACAATATATATATTACTATATCACACTGAGGAGAAGGGCAGCCATATTACTATATCACACTGACGAGAGGGGCAGCCATATTACTATATATATATATTACTATATCACACTGAGGAGAAGGGCGGCCATATTACTATATATATTACTATATCACACTGAGGAGAAGGGAGGCCATATTACTATATACATTACTATATCACACAGAGGAGAAGGGCGGCCATATTACTATATATATTACTATATCACACTGAGGAGAAGGACGGCCATATTACTATATATATTACTATATCACAATGAGTAGAAGGGCGGCCATATTACTATACAGTGCCTACAAGTAGTATTCAACCCCCTGCAGATTTAGCTGGTTGACACATGCGGAATTAACTTGGCATTGTGACATTTGTACTGTAGATCAGCCTGGAAGTGGGAAATGCACTGCAGCAAATTTTTTTTTGGTTTTTTTTTTTAAAACGTAAAAAGTTAATTCAGAGTGTCATTTATTATTCAACCCCTCAAACCTCAAGAATTCTGTTTGGTCCCCCTAAAGTATTAAGAAGTAGTTCAGGCACCAAGAATAATGAGCTTCACATGTGTGGATTAAAGATCTCTTTTGCCAGCCTTTTCTGACTATTTAAGACCCTCCCCAAACTTGTGAACAGCACTCAGACATGGTCAACATGGGAAAGACAAAGGAGCATTCCAAGGCCATCAGAGACAAGATCGTGGAGGGTCACAAGGCTGGCAAGGGGTACAAAACCCTTTCCAAGGAGTTGGGCCTACCTGTCTCCACTGTTGGGAGCATCATCCGTAAGTGGAAGGCTTATGGAACTACTGTTAGCCTTCCACGGCCAGGACAGCCTTTGAAAGTGTCCTCCCGTGCCGAGGCCAGGCTTGTCCGAAGAGTCAAGGCTAACCCAAGGACAACAAGGAAGGAGCTCCGGGAAGATCTCATGGCAGTGGGGACATTGGTTTCAGTCAATACCATAAGTAACGTACTCCACCGCAATGGTCTCCGTTCCAGACGAGCCCGTAAGGTACCTTTACTTTCAAAGCGTCATGTCAAGGCTCGTCTACAGTTTGCTCATGATCACTTGGAGGACTCTGAGACAGACTGGTTCAAGGTTCTATGGTCTGATGAGACCAAGATCGAGATCTTTGGTGCCAACCACACACGTGACGTTTGGAGACTGGATGGCACTGCATACGACCCCAAGAATACCATCCCTACAGTCAAGCATGGTGGTGGCAGCATCATGCTGTGGGGCTGTTTCTCTGCCAAGGGGCCTGGCCATCTGGTCCGCATCCATGGGAAGATGGATAGCACGGCCTACCTGGAGATTTTGGCCAAGAACCTCCGCTCCTCCATCAAGGATCTTAAGATGGGTCGTAATTTCATCTTCCAACAAGACAACGACCCAAAGCACACAGCCAAGAAAACCAAGGCCTGGTTCAATAGGGAAAAAGTCAAGGTGTTGGAGTGGCCTAGTCAGTCTCCTGACCTTAACCCAATTGAAAACTTGTGGAAGGAGCTCAAGAATAAAGTCCACATGAGACACCCAAAGAACCTAGATAACTTGGAGAAGATCTGCATGGAAGAGTGGGCCAAGATAACTCCACAGACCTGTGCCGGCCTGATCAGGTCTTATAAAAGACGATTATTAGCTGTAATTGCAAACAAGGGTTATTCCACAAAATATTAAACATAGGGGTTGTATAATAATTGACCCACACTTTTATGTTTAAAATTTAATAAAATTCAACTGAGCAACATAACTTTTTGGTTTGTAAGATTTATGCTTCTGTTCATAAAACCTACTCTCGTTTGCAGTATGAAGGCTCTAACTTATTTGCATCTTATCAAACCAGCTAAATCTGCAGGGGGTTGAATACTACTTGTAGGCACTGTATATATTACTATATCACACTGAGGAGAAGGGCGGCCATATTACTATGTATATTACTATATCACACTGCGGAGAAGGGCGGCCATATTACTATATCACACTGAGGAGGAGGGAGGCCATATTACTATATATAAATATCACACTGAGGAGAAGGGCGGCCATATTACTATATATATTACTATATCACACTGAGGAGAAAGGCGGCCATATTACTATATATATTACTATATCACACTGAGGAGAAGGGCGGCCATATTACTATATCACACTGAGGAGAAGGGCGGCCATATTACTATATATATTACTATATCACACTGAGGAGAAGGACGGCCATATTACTATATATATTACTATATCACACTGATGAGAAGGGCGGCCATATTACTATATATATATTACTATATCACACTGAGGAGAAGGGCGGCCATATTACTATATATATATTACTATATCACACTGTGGAGAAGGGCGGCCATATTACTGTATATATTACTGTATCACACTGAGGAGAAGGGCGGCCATATTACTATATACAGTGCTGGCCAAAAGTATTGGCACCCCTGCAATTCTGTCAGATAATACACAGTTTCTTCCTGAAAATGATTGCAATCACAAATTCTTTGGTCTTATTCGCTTCATTTAATTTGTCTTCAATGAAAAAAACACAAAAAGAATTGTCCTAAAGCCAAATTGGATATAATTCCACACCAAACCTAAAAAAGGGGGTGGACAAAAGTATTGGCACCCTTTGAAAAATCCTGTGATGCTTCTGTAATTCGTGTAATTAACAGCACCTGTAACTTACCTGTGGCACCTAACAGGTGTTTTCAATAACTAAATCACACTTGCAGCCAGTTAACATGGATTAAAGTTTACTCAACCTCTGTCCTGTGTCCTTGTGTGTACCACATTGAGAATGGAGAAAAGAAAGAAGACCAAAGAACTGTCTGAGGACTTGAGAAACCAAATTGTGAGGAAGCATGAGCAATCTCAAGGCTACAAGTCCATCTCCAAAGACGTGAATGTTCCTGTGTCTTCCGTGCGCAGTGTCATCAAGAAGTGTAAAGCCCATGGCACTGTGGCTAACCTCCCTAGATGTGGACGGAAAAGAAAAATTGACGAGAGATTTCAACGCAAGATTGTGCGGAGGGTGGATAAAGAACCTCGACTAACATCCAAACAAGTTCAAGCTGCCCTGCAGTCCGAGGGTACAACAGTGTCAACCCGTACTATCCGTCGACGTCTGAATGAAAATGGACTGTATGGGGTAGGATACCCAGGAAGACCCCACTTCTTACCCCGAGACATAAAAAGCCAAAACTTACCTGAGAAAGCCTAAAACGTTTTGGAAGAATGTTCTCTGGTCAGTTGAGACAAAAGTAGAGCTTTTTGGGAAAAAGCATCAACATAGAGTGTACAGGAAAAACAAAGAGGCATTCAAAGAAAAGAACACGGTCCCTACAGTCAAACATGGCGGAGGTTCCCTGATGTTTTGGGGTTGCTTTGCTGCCTCTGGCACTGGACTGCTTGACCGTGTGCATGGCATTATGAAGTCTGAAGACTACCAACAAATTTTGCAGCATAATGTAGGGCCCAGTGTGAGAAAGCTGGGTCTCCCTCAGAGGTCATGGGTCTTCCAGCAGGACAATGACCCAAAACACACTTCCAAAAGCACTATAAAATGGTTTGAGAGAAAGCACTGGAGACTTCTAAGGTGTCCAGCAATGAGTCCAGACCTGAATCCCATAGAACACCTGTCTAGAGATCTCAAAATGGCAGTTTGGAGAAGGCACCCTTCAAATATCAGGGACCTGGAGCAGTTTGCCAAAGAAGAATAGTCTACAATTCCAGCAGAGCATTGTAAGAAACTCATTGATGGTTACCGGAAGCGGTTGTTCGCAGTTATTTTGGATAAAGGTTGTGCAACCAAGTATTAGGCTGAGGGTGCCAATACTTTTGTCCGGCCCTTTTTTGGAGTTTTGTGTGAAATGATCAATGATTTGATTTTTGCTTCATTCTCTTTTGTGATTTTTCCTTGCAAGCAAATTAAATGAAGAGAATAATACCAAAGAATTTGTGATTGCAATCATTTTCAGGAAGAAACTGAGTATTATCTGACAGAATTGCAGGGGTGCCAATACTTTTGGCCAGCACTGTATATTTATTAATATATCACACTGAGGAGAAGAGCGGCCATATTACTATATCACACTGAGGAGAAGGGCGGCCATATTACTATATATATTACTATATCACACTGAGGAGAAGGGCGGCCGTATTACTATATCACACTGAGGAGAAGGGTAGCCATATTACTATATCACACCGAGAAGAAGGGCGGCCATATTACTATATACATTATTATATCACACTGAGGAGAAGGGCGGCCATATTACTATATATATATTACTATATCACACTGTGGAGAAGGGCGGCCATATTACTGTATATATTACTATATCACACTGAGGAGAAGGGCGGCCGTATTACTATATCACACTGAGGAGAAGGGTAGCCATATTACTATATCACACCGAGAAGAAGGGCGGCCATATTACTATATACATTATTATATCACACTGAGGAGAAGGGCGGCCATATTACTATATATATAATTATATCACACACTGTGGAGAAGGGCGGCCATATTACTGTATATATTACTATATCACACTGAGGAGAAGGGCGGCCATATTAATATATATATTACTGTATATATTACTATATCACACTGAGGAGAAGGGCGGCCATATTACTATATATATTACTATATCACACTGAGGAGAAAGACGGCCATATTACTATATATATTATTATATCACACTGAGGAGAAGGGGGCCATATTACTATATATATATTACTATATCACACTGAGTAGAAAGGCGGTCATATTACTATATATATTATTATATCACACTGAGGAGAAGGGCGGCCATATTACTATATATATTACTATATCACACTGAGGAGAAGGGAGGCCATATTACTATATATATTACTATATCACACTGAGGAGAAGGGCGGCCATATTACTATATATATATATATTACTATATCACACTGAGGAGAAGGGCGGCCATATTACTATATCATACTGAGGAGAAGGGCGGCCATATTACTATATATATATTACTATATCACACTGAGGAGAAGGGCGGCCATATTACTATATATATTAATATATCACACTGAGGAGAAGGGCGGCCATATTACTATATATATATATTATTATATCACACTGAGGAGAAGGACGGCCATATTACTATATCACACTGAGGAGAAGGGCGGCCATATTACTATTTCACACTGAGGAGAAGGGCGGCCATATTACTATATCACACTGAGGAGAAGGGCGGCCATATTACTATATCACACTGAGGAGAAGGGCAGCCATATTAATATATATATTACTATATCACACTGAGGAGGAGGGCGGCCATATTACTATATATATTACTATATCACACTGAGGAGAAGGGCGGCCATTTTACTCTACATATATTACTATATCACACTGAGGAGAAGGGCAGCCATATTACTATACCACACTGAGGAGGAGGGTAGCCATATTACTATATATATATATATTACTATATCACACCAAGGAGAAGGGCGGCCATATTACTATATATATATTACTATATCACACTGAGGAGAAGGGCAGCCATATTACTATATATATTACACTGAGGAGGAGGGCGGCCATATTACTATATATATTACTATATCACACTGAGGAGAAGGGCGATCATATTACTATATCACACTGAGGAGAAGGGCGGCCATATTACTATATCACACTGAGGAGAAGGGCGGCCATATTACTATATATATTACTATATCACACTGAGGAGAAGGGCGGCCATATTACTATATATATTACTATATCACACTGAGGAGAAGGGCGGCCATATTACTATAAATATTACTATATCACACTGAGGAGAAGGGCGGTCATATTACTATATTTATTACTATATCAGACTGAGGAGAAGGGCGGCCATATTACTATATATATTACTATATCACACTGAGGAGAAGGGCGGCCATATTACTATATCACACTGAGGAGAAGGGCAGCCATATTAATATATATATTACTATATCACACTGAGGAGGAGGGCGGCCATATTACTATATATATTACTATATCACACTGAGGAGAAGGCAGGTCATATTACTATATATATTACTATATCACACTGAGGAGAAGGGCGGCCATTTTACTCTACATATATTACTATATCACACTGAGGAGAAGGGCAGCCATATTACTATACCACACTGAGGAGGAGGGTAGCCATATTACTATATATATATATATTACTATATCACACCAAGGAGAAGGGCGGCCACATTACTATATATATTACTATATCACACTGAGGACGGCCATATTACTATACATATTACTATATCACACTGAGGAGATGGGCGGCCATATTACTATATATATATTATATCACACTGAGAAGAAGCGCGGCCATATTACTCTATATATATTACTATATCACACTGAGGAGAAGGGAAGCCATATTACTATATATATTACTAAATAACACTGAGGAGAAGGGCGGCCATATTACTCTATATATATTACTATATCACACTGAGGAGAAGGGCAGCCATATTACTATATATATATATAAAACTGAGGAGGAGGGCGGCCATATTACTATATATATTACTATATCACACTGAGGAGAAGGACGGCCATATTACTATATCACACTGAGGAGAAGGGCGGCCATATTACTATTTCACACTGAGGAGAAGGGCGGCCATATTACTATATCACACTGAGGAGAAGGGCGGCCATATTACTATATCACACTGAGGAGAAGGGCAGCCATATTAATATATATATATATATTACTATATCACACTGAGGAGGAGGGCGGCCATATTACTATATATATTACTATATCACACTGAGGAGAAGGCAGGTCATATTACTATATATATTACTATATCACACTGAGGAGAAGGGCGGCCATTTTACTCTACATATATTACTATATCACACTGAGGAGAAGGGCAGCCATATTACTATACCACACTGAGGAGGAGGGTAGCCATATTACTATATATATATATATATTACTATATCACACCAAGGAGAAGGGCGGCCACATTACTATATATATTACTATATCACACTGAGGACGGCCATATTACTATACATATTACTATATCACACTGAGGAGATGGGCGGCCATATTACTATATATATATTATATCACACTGAGAAGAAGCGCGGCCATATTACTCTATATATATTACTATATCACACTGAGGAGAAGGGAAGCCATATTACTATATATATTACTAAATAACACTGAGGAGAAGGGCGGCCATATTACTCTATATATATTACTATATCACACTGAGGAGAAGGGCAGCCATATTACTATATATATATTACACTGAGGAGGAGGGCGGCCATATTACTATATATATTACTATATCACACTGAGGAGAAGGACGGCCATATTACTATATCACACTGAGGAGAAGGGCGGCCATATTACTATTTCACACTGAGGAGAAGGGCGGCCATATTACTATGTCACACTGAGGAGAAGGGCGGCCATATTACTATATCACACTGAGGAGAAGGGCAGCCATATTAATATATATATTACTATATCACACTGAGGAGGAGGGCGGCCATATTACTATATATATTACTATATCACACTGAGGAGAAGGCAGGTCATATTACTATATATATTACTATATCACACTGAGGAGAAGTGCGGCCATTTTACTCTACATATATTACTACATCACACAGAGGAGAAGGGCAGCCATATTACTATACCACACTGAGGAGGAGGGTAGCCATATTACTATATATATATTACTATATCACACCAAGGAGAAGGGCGGCCACATTACTATATATATTACCATATCACACTGAGGACGGCCATATTACTATACATATTACTATATCACACTGAGGAGATGGGCGGCCATATTACTATATATATATTATATCACACTGAGAAGAAGGGCGGCCATATTACTCTATATATATTACTATATCACACTGAGGAAAAGGGAAGCCATATTACTATATATATTACTAAATAACACTGAGGAGAAGGGCGGCCATATTACTCTATATAAATTACTATATCACACTGAGGAGAAGGGCAGCCATATTACTATATATATATATATATATATATATATATATATATTACACTGAGAAGGAGGGCGGCCATATTACTATATATATTACTATATCACAGTGAGGAGAAGGACGGCCATATTACTATATCACACTGAGGAGAAGGGAGGCCATATTACTATATCACACTGAGGAGAAGGGCGGCCATATTACTATATATATATTATTATTTCACACTGAGGAGAAGGACGGCCATATTACTATATATATATATTACTATATCACACTGAGGAGAAGGGCAGCCATATTACTATATATATTACTATATCACACTGAGGAGAAGGCAGGCCATATTACTATATATATATTACTATATATATATTACTATATCACACTGAGAAGAAGGGCGGCCATATTACTATATATATTACTATATCACACTGAGGAGAAGGGCGGTCATATTACTATATCACACTGAGGAGAAGGGCGGCCATATTACTATATCACACTGAGGAGAAGGGCGGCCATATTACTATATCACACTGAGAAGGGCGGCCATATTACTATATATATTACTATATCACACTGAGGAGAAGGGCGGCCATATTACTATATATATTACTATATCATACTGAGGAGAAGGGCGGCCATATTACTATATATATATTACTATATCACACTGAGGAGAAGGGCGGCCATATTACTATATATATATTACTATATCACACTGAGGAGAAGGGCGGCCATATTACTATATATATATATATATTACTATATCACACTGAGGAGAAGAGCGGCCATATTACTATAAATATTACTATATCACACTGAGGAGAAGGGCGGTCATATTACTATATTTATTACTATATCAGACTGAGGAGAAGGGCGGCCATATTACTATATATATTACTATATCACACTGAGGAGAAGGGCGGCCATATTACTGTATCACACTGAGGAGAAGGGCGGCCATATTACTATATCACACGGAGGAGAAGGGCGGCCATATTACTATATCACACTGAGGAGAAGGGCAGCCATATTAATATATATATATATTACTATATCACACTGAGGAGGAGGGCGGCCATATTACTATATATATTACTATATCACACTGAGGACGGCCATATTACTATATATATTACTATATCACACTGAGGAGATGGGCGGCCATATTACTATATATATATTATTATATCACACTGAGGAGAAGGGAAGCCATATTACTATATATATTACTAAATAACACTGAGGAGAAGGGCGGCCATATTACTCTATATAGATTACTATATCACACTGAGGAGAAGGGCAGCCATATTACTATATATATTACACTGAGGAGGACGGCGACCATATTACTATATATATTACTATATCACACTGAGGAGAAGGACGGCCATATTACTATATCACACTGAGGAGAAGGGCGGCCATATTACTATATATATATTATATCACACTGAGGAGAAGGGCGGCCATATTACTATATATATTACACTGAGGAGAAGGGCAGCCATATTACTATAAATATTACACTGAGGAGGAGGGCGACCATATTACTATATCACACTGAGGAGAAGGGCGGCCATATTACTATATATATTACTATATCACACTGAGGAGAAGGGCGGCCATATTACTATATATATTACTATATCACACTGAGGAGAAGGGCGGCCATATTACTATATCACACTGAGGAGAAGGGCGGCCATATTACTATATATATTACTATATCACACTGAGGAGAAGGGCGGCCATATTACTATATATATATATTACTATATCACACTGAGGAGAAGGGCGGCCATATTACTATATATATTACTATATCACACTGAGGAGAAGGGCGGCCATATTACTATATCACACTGAGGAGAAGGGCGGCCATATTACTAAATATATATTACTATATCACACTGAGGACGGCCATATTACTATACATATTACTATATCACACTGAGGAGATGGGCGGCCATATTACTATATATATATTATATCACACTGAGAAGAAGGGCGGCCATATTACTCTATATATATTACTATATCACACTGAGGAGAAGGGAAGCCATATTACTATATATATTACTAAATAACACTGAGGAGAAGGGCGGCCATATTACTCTATATATATTACTATATCACACTGAGGAGAAGGGCAGCCATATTACTATATATATATATATATTACACTGAGAAGGAGGGCGGCCATATTACTATATATATTACTATATCACACTGAGGAGAAGGACGGCCATATTACTATATCACACTGAGGAGAAGGGCGGCCATATTACTATATATATATATATTACTATATCACACTGAGGAGATGGGCGGCCATATTACTATATATATATTATATCACACTGAGGAGAAGGGCGGCCATATTACTATATATATTACTATATCACACTGAGGAGAAGGGCAGCCATATTACTATATATATTACACTGAGGAGGAGGGCGACCATATTACTATATCACACTGAGGAGAAGGCAGGCCATATTACTATATATATTACTATATCAGACTGAGGAGAAGGGCGGCCATATTACTATATATATATTACTATATCACACTGAGGAGAAGGGCGGCCATATTACTATATATATATTATTATATCACACGGAGGAGAAAGGCGGTCATATTACTATATATATTATTATATCACACTGAGGAGAAGGGCGGCCATATTACTATATCACACTGAGGAGAAGGGAGGCCATATTACTATATCACACTGAGGAGAAGGGCGGCCATATTACTATATATATATTATTATTTCACACTGAGGAGAAGGACGGCCATATTACTATATATATATATATATATATATTACTATATCACACTGAGGAGAAGGGCAGCCATATTACTATATATATTACTATATCACACTGAGGAGAAGGCAGGCCATATTACTATATATATATTACTATATATATATTACTATATCACACTGAGAAGAAGGGCGGCCATATTACTATATATATTACTATATCACACTGAGGAGAAGGGCGGTCATATTACTATATCACACTGAGGAGAAGGGCGGCCATATTACTATATCACACTGAGGGGAAGGGCGGCCATATTACTATATCACACTGAGGAGAAGGGCGGCCATATTACTATATATATTACTATATCAT
Source organism: Phyllobates terribilis (assembly GCF_046119375.1). Classification (NCBI taxonomy): domain Eukaryota; kingdom Metazoa; phylum Chordata; class Amphibia; order Anura; family Dendrobatidae; genus Phyllobates; species Phyllobates terribilis. Next base: position 320,896,488 of record NW_027362772.1, read on the forward strand.
ACTGAGGAGAAGGGCGGCCATATTACTATATATATATTACTATATCACACTGAGGAGAAGGGCGGCCATATTACTATATATATATTACTATATCACACTGAGGAGAAGGGCGGCCATATTACTATATATATATATATTACTATATCACACTGAGGAGAAGAGCGGCCATATTACTATAAATATTACTATATCACACTGAGGAGAAGGGCGGTCATATTACTATATTTATTACTATATCAGACTGAGGAGAAGGGCGGCCATATTACTATATATATTACTATATCACACTGAGGAGAAGGGCGGCCATATTACTGTATCACACTGAGGAGAAGGGCGGCCATATTACTATATCACACGGAGGAGAAGGGCGGCCATATTACTATATCACACTGAGGAGAAGGGCAGCCATATTAATATATATATATATATATTACTATATCACACTGAGGAGGAGGGCGGCCATATTACTATATATATATTACTATATCACACTGAGGACGGCCATATTACTATATATATTACTATATCACACTGAGGAGATGGGCGGCCATATTACTATATATATATTATTATATCACACTGAGGAGAAGGGAAGCCATATTACTATATATATTACTAAATAACACTGAGGAGAAGGGCGGCCATATTACTCTATATAGATTACTATATCACACTGAGGAGAAGGGCAGCCATATTACTATATATATTACACTGAGGAGGAGGGCGACCATATTACTATATATATATTACTATATCACACTGAGGAGAAGGACGGCCATATTACTATATCACACTGAGGAGAAGGGCGGCCATATTACTATATATATATTATATCACACTGAGGAGAAGGGCGGCCATATTACTATATATATTACACTGAGGAGAAGGGCAGCCATATTACTATAAATATTACACTGAGGAGGAGGGCGACCATATTACTATATCACACTGAGGAGAAGGGCGGCCATATTACTATATATATTACTATATCACACTGAGGAGAAGGGCGGCCATATTACTATATATATCACTATATCACACTGAGGAGAAGGGCGGCCATATTACTATATCACACTGAGGAGAAGGGCGGCCATATTACTATATATATTACTATATCACACTGAGGAGAAGGGTGGCCATATTACTATATATATATATTACTATATCACACTGAGGAGAAGGGCGGCCATATTACTATATATATTAATATATCACACTGAGGAGAAGGGCGGCCATATTACTATATCACACTGAGGAGAAGGGCGGCCATATTACTAAATATATATTACTATATCACACTGAGGAGAAGGGCGGCCATATTACTATATATATATATATATTACTATATCACACTGAGCAGAAGGGCGGCCATATTACTATATATATATTACTATATCACACTGAGGAGAAGGGCGGCCATATTACTATATATATATTACTATATCACACTGAGGAGAAGGGCAGCCATATTACTATAAATATTACTATATCACACTGATGAGAAGGCAGGTCATATTACTATATCACACTGAGGAGAAGGGCAGCCATATTACTATATCACACTGAGGAGGAGGGCAACCATATTACTATATATATTAATATATCACACAGAGGAGAAGGCAGGCCATATTACTATATATATATATTACTATATTACAACAAGGAGAAGGGCGGCCATATTACTATATCACACTGAGGAGAAGGACGGCCATATTACTATATCACACTGAGGTGATGGGCGGCCATATTACTATATATATATTATTATATCACACTGAGAAGAAGGGCGGCCATATTACTCTATATATATTACTATATCACACTGAGGAGAAGGGAAGCCATATTACTATATATATTACTAAATAACACTGAGGAGAAGGGCGGCCATATTACTCTATATATATTACTATATCACACTGAGGAGAAGGGCAGCCATATTACTATATATATTACACTGAGGAGGAGGGCGGCCATATTACTATATATATTACTATATCACACTGAGGAGAAGGGCGGCCATATTACTATATTTATTACTATATCAGACTGAGGAGAAGGGCGGCCATATTACTATATATATTACTATATCACACTGAGGAGAAGGGCGGCCATATTTCTATATATATTACTATATCACACTGAGGAGAAGGGCGGCCATATTACTATAAATATTACTATATCACACTGAGGAGAAGGGCGGTAATATTACTATATTTATTACTATATCAGACTGAGGAGAAGGGCGGCCATATTACTATATATATTACTATATCACACTGAGGAGAAGGGCGGCCATATTACTGTATCACACTGAGGAGAAGGGCGGCCATATTACTATATATATATTACTATATCACACGGAGGAGAAGGGCGGCCATATTACTATATCACACTGAGGAGAAGGGCAGCCATATTACTATATCACACTGAGGAGGAGGGCAGCCATATTACTATATCACACAGAGGAGAAGGCAGGCCATATTACTATATATATTACTATATCACACCAAGGAGAAGGGCGGCCATATTACTATATATATATTACTATATCACACTGAGGAGAAGGACGGCCATATTACTATACATATTACTATATCACACTGAGGTGATGGGCGGCCATATTACTATATATATATTATTACATCACACTGAGGAGAAGGACGGCCATACTACTATATACATATACATATCACACTGAGGAGAAGGGCAGCCATATTACTATATATATTACTATATCACACTGAGGTGAAGGGCTGCCATATTACTATATCACACTGAGGAGAAGTGCGGCCATAGTACTATATATATTACACTGAGGAGAAGGGCGGCCATATTACTATATATATTACTATATCACACTGAGGAGGAGGGCGGCCATATTACTATATATATATTACTATATCACACTGAGGAGAAGGGCGGCCATATTACTATATATATTACTATATCACACTGCGGAGAAGAGTGGACATATTAATATATATATTACTATATCACACTGAGAAGAGTGGACATATTAATATATATATTACTATATCACACCGAGGAGAAGAGTGGCCATATTAATATATATATATATATTACTATATCACACTGAGAAGGGCGACCATATTACTATATCACATGGAGGAGAAGGGTGGCGATATTACTATATATATTACTATATCACACTGAGGAGAAGGGAGGCCGTATCACTATATCACACTGAGGAGAAGGGCGGCCATATTACTCTATATATTACTATATCACACTGAGGAGAAGGGTGGCCATATTACTATATATATTACTATATCACACTGAGGAGAAGGGCGGCCATATTACTATATCACACTGAGGAGAACGGCGGCCATATTACTCTATATATTATTATATCACACTGAGGAGAAGGGCGGCCATATTACTCTATATATTATTATATCACACTGAGGAGGAGGGCAGCCATATTACTATATCACACTGAGGAGAAGGACGGCCATATTACTATATACATATACATATCACACTGAGGAGAAGGGCGGCCATATCACTATATATATTACTATATCACACTGAGGAGAAGGGAGGCCATATCACTATATCACACGGAGGAGAAGGGTGGCGATATTACTATATATATATTACACTGAGGAGAAGGGCGGCCATATTACTATATCACACTGAGGAGAAGGGCGGCCATATTACTATATATATTACACTGAGGAGAAGGGCGGCCATATTACTATATATATATATATATATTACTATATCACACTGAGGAGAAGGGTGGCCATATTACTATATACATTACTATATCACACTGAGGAGAAGGGCGGTCATATTACTATATATATATATATATATATATATATATATATATATATATATATATATATATATATATATATATATATATATATATATATATATATATTACACTGAGGAGGAGGGCTGCCATATTACTATATATATTACTATATCACACTGAGGAGAAGGGAGGCCATATTACTATATATATTACTATATCACACTGAGGAGAAGGGCGGCCATATTACTATATATATATTACTATATCACACTGAGGAGAAGGGCGGCCATATTACTATATATATATATATATTACTATATCACACTGAGGAGAAGGGCGGCCATATTACTATATCACACTGAGAAGGGCGGCCATATTACTATATATATATATATATATATATATATATATATATATATATATATATATATATATATATATATATTACACTGAGGAGGAGGGCTGCCATATTACTATATATATTACTATATCACACTGAGGAGAAGGGCGGCCATATTACTATATATACTACTATATCACACTGAGGAGAAGGGAGGCCATATTACTGTAGCGCTGGCGTCCCTGCCCTCTGCTAGGCAGGGACGCTGCTCCCCTCACCGCTCTGCTCCGTGCCCGGCGTCCTCTCCCCGCTCTGCTGTCAGCGCGCGCTCCTTCCCGGCGTCCTCCTCCCGCTCTGCTCTCAGCGCGCGCTCCTTCCCGGCCCCTGTGCTTAGGGCGCGCGCGCGCGCGCTCCCCTCCTCTTAAAGGGGCCGCGCGCGCCGTCCTAAGGAGTCCCCGGCCAATGGCCGGAGGACTTCATCATATATGGGCCACCTCCTCCAAAATGGAGGTGCCCGAGCAATGTTGTTTGCACCTGTGTCTCACCTGTGCTTCAGCCCTCAGGTCCCGTTGCCAGTTACCTGCCAGTTTCCTGCTAGTTACCTGCCTGATTCCTGCCTGAATACTTGTTACCTGCCTGCCTGCCTGAGGTCCGACGGTCTGCCTTACAACTCCGGTCAGTCTGTCTAAGGACCAACTTGTCCGCTCACCTGGGAGCGCACATCAGCCACCTGCCTGCTTGCCTGAGGTCCGACGGTCTGCCTTACAACTCCGGTCAGTCTGTCTATGGACCAGCTTGCCCGCTCACCTGGGAGCGCTTCTCCGCTACCTGCCTGCTTGCCAGCCCGGAGGCTCCGTTGTCACGTGCTGTGACCACCAGCTATCTCAGAGACTCTTGCCCGCTCACCTGGGAGCGCATCTCCGTTACCTGCCTGCTTGCCAGCCCGGAGGTCCCGTTGTCACGTGCGGTGACCACCAGCTATTCCAGAGACTCTTGCCCGCTCACCTGGGAGCGCTTCTCCGTTACCTACCTGCCTGCCAGCCCGGAGGTTCCGCCGTCACGTGCCGTGACCACCTGCTATTCCAGAGACTCTCGCTTGCTCACCTGGGAGCACACATCTACCATCTGCCTGCTAGCCTACCCGGAGGCTCTGCCATCACAGGTCGTACCTACCCCTTACCCAGAGACTGCCCTGATCACTTGCCGTAACTCCCTGTCCGTTCACCCAGAGACTGCCCCCCGCTCCCTTACAAGGGCCGCCCCCTTGTATAGTAGCTCAGAGGTTCCGCCTCCCGGACCCGTTACAGTTTGCTCGGGCCATGGAACCCGGTGGCACCCAAGCTCCCTCGCTCTCGGACCTCTGTCTTGAACTGTCCCGTCAGAGGTCCCAACAGGAGGCCATCCTGGGTCACCTGCGGAATGTTAATACTCGCCTGAACACTCAGTCTGATCCACCAACAACCTCCGCCAGTGCCATATCTTGCAATCCGGCAGCTCCGCTGCCCACTAATACTATGGTATCCTACCCCGGACCCCGGCTCTCTGCACCTCCTCGCTTCGGAGGCGACCCCGTCCAGGCTCGGGGCTTCATAAATCAGTGCACCCTGCACTTTGAACTTTTGTCCCATCAGTTTAATTCCGACCGGGCCAAAATTGCCTTTATCATGTCCCATCTCACCGGGGAGGCCCTGGCCTGGCTAAATCCTCTATGGGAGAGAGGAGACCCCCTGGTGTCCAACTTGCCTGCTTTTCTCTCGGCTTTCCGGAAAGTCTTCGACGAACCCGGACGGAAGACCTCATCCGCATCCTCTCTGCTACGCCTCCGTCAGGAGGGTCTCACCGTGGGCCAATATGCCATACGGTTCCGCACCCTTGCCTCGGAGCTGGCCTGGGATAACGACGCTCTGGTATCTGTCTTCTGGGAGGGTCTGTCCGGTCGTATTAAAGATGAACTTGCTGGTCGGGACATTCCTACCTCTCTCGATGATCTAATAACCCTTGCCACCCGGATTGACCTACGGTTCCAGGAGCGTGCCAAAGAGGTCACCCGTGAGAGAAGGATTCCACGTTTAGCTCCTACTTTCCAGAAACCCGTCATTCCCTCCATCTCTCCCCAGGTACACTCTCCTGAGCCTATGCAGGTCGACCAGACCAAGATGGTCAAAACCCGTCAGGACTCACGCCGTGCCGAGGGGAGCTGCTTCTACTGTGGCAGTAAGGAGCACCGGATCCGTGCCTGCCCGGAGAGGTCGGGAAACGCCTGTGTCTAGGTTCGCTCAGAGAGGTCCACCTAGACAAGAATAAATCCTCTCCATCCCTGCTGTTGTCAGTTTCGATCATCTACGGGGAGAACCGTTATTTCGAACTAGCCCAACTTGACTCTGGAGCAGCCGGGAACCTTATTTCACAGTCCCTGGTTGAGAAATACCGCATCCCCACCAAACCTCTGGCTGTACCCTTGTCTGTCGCTGCCGTGGATGGGGGCCTCTTACTTCGCCCCATTCAACTCATCACCGAATCCATTACCCTGCAGGTGGGAATGCTGCATTCTGAAAGTATCTCCTTTCATGTTCTGCCTGGACTCTCTCACGCCCTCTTGCTAGGTCTGCCCTGGCTCCAGAGACATGCACCCGTGCTAGACTGGCAAACCGGAGAGGTCCTTCGCTGGGGACAAGACTGTCATAAAACCTGCCTGGTTCCCGTCCATCCCGTCCGTCCCTCTCCTACCCCAGCTAATCTACCTGGACTTCCGATTCCTTATTGGTCTTATGCAGATGTCTTTAATAAAAAGGAGGCAGAGACATTACCACCACATAGACCATACGACTGTCCCATCGATCTGCTACCCGGTACTACTCCTCCCCGTGGGCGTATCTATCCTTTATCCGCTGCTGAGACCCGGTCAATGTCCGAATATATTGAGGAGAATCTGGCCAGAGGATTCATCCGGAAATCTACCTCCCCGGCGGGAGCAGGCTTCTTTTTCGTCAAAAAGAAGGACGGCTCTCTCCGTCCCTGTATAGACTATAGAGGCCTAAACCTGATCACGGTGAAGAATAAGTACCCCCTTCCGCTCATTCCAGAATTATTTGATCGCCTGAGGGGGGCTAGGATCTTCACCAAACTGGACCTTCGTGGGGCGTACAACCTGGTTCGTATTCGTCAGGGGGATGAATGGAAGACGGCATTCAACACCCGGGACGGCCACTATGAATACCTGGTAATGCCCTTTGGTCTCTGTAACGCTCCTGCCGTCTTTCAAGAGTTGGTCAATGACATCTTCCGGGACCTTCTCTACTCCTGCGTAGTGGTGTACCTGGACGACATCTTGGTCTTCTCTCCGGATCTCCAGACTCACCGGAGGGACGTTCGTCAGGTCCTGCTCAGGCTAAGGCAGAACCATCTCTACGCTAAATTTGAGAAGTGCCTCTTTGAGCAGACCTCGCTTCCGTTTCTGGGCTACATTATCTCTCAGACCGGCCTACAAATGGATCCTGAGAAACTGTCTGCCATCGAGAAATGGCCCCGACCGGAGGGGTTGAAGGCCATTCAGCGATTCCTGGGCTTCGCCAACTACTACCGCCTCTTCATACCACACTTCTCTTCCCGGACGGCCCCAATTTCTGCGCTCACCCGTAAAGGTACTAATCCCAAAGAGTGGCCACCCGAAGCAGAGGAGGCCTTTCTTTCCCTTAAACAGGCCTTCTCTTCCGCCCCGGTGCTGCATCGCCCAGATGGCAACAAACAGTTCTTCCTGGAAGTTGACGCCTCCTCCTCTGGAGCCGGAGCGGTACTTACTCAAAAATCATCTTCCGGGAGGATGGTAACTTGTGGCTTCTTCTCTAAACTCTTCTCCTCCTCTGAGCGCAACTATTCCATAGGAGACCGAGAGTTATTGGCCATCAAACTGGCATTGGAGGAGTGGCGTTACCTGCTCGAGGGGGCTCTTCACCCGGTAATAATTTACACTGACCACAAGAACTTGGCTTACCTCCAGCATGCCCAGAGACTTAACCCGCGCCAAGCCCGGTGGTCCTTGTTTTTTGCTCGTTTTGATTTTGTCCTTCATTTTCGCCCGGCTGACAAAAACGTCAAGGCGGACGCCTTGTCTCGGTCCTTTCTGGTGTCTGATCTCGAGGAGGATCCGAAACATATCATCGATCCCGCCAGAGTAATGCAGGTGGCTCCCGTGAGTCTAAATCGTCTTCCTCCTGGTAAGACGTTCGTACCAGTACCTGATCGGGAGAAGATCCTACACTGGGGTCATTCGTCTAAACTAGCTGGCCACGCCGGTCAGAAAAAGACCCTCCAGCTTATTACCCGGCACTACTGGTGGCCTAACCTGCACAAGGATGTAATAGACTGTTTCTGCCTGTGTGTCCTGCGCCCGCAACAAAGTTCCGAGACACCTGCCGGCCGGCCGCCTCCTACCTCTGCCAGTACCTGCTGCCCCCTGGCAGCATATAGCGATGGACTTCATTACTGATCTACCCGTCTCTGCCGGTTGTACGGTCATTTGGGTGGTCGCTGACCGCTTCTCCAAGATGGCTCACTTCATTCCACTGCCAGGTCTTCCGTCTGCACCCGAGCTGGCTAAAGACTTTATCCGCCACATCTTCAGTCTTCATGGCCTGCCCCGTCACATCGTGTCGGATCGTGGGGTACAGTTCACTTCCCGTTTCTGGAGAGCCACTTGTAAATTGCTGGACGTCACCCTGGACTTCTCCTCCGCTTACCACCCACAGTCTAATGGTCAAGTGGAGCGGATCAATCAGAACCTGACCAGTTACCTTCGGCACTTCGTTAATGCCCACCATTCTGACTGGGTGGATCTCCTGCCATGGGCCGAATTCTCGTACAACAATCACGAGAGCGAGTCTTCCTCCAAATCCCCGTTTTTTGTAGTCTACGGTCAGCATCCTCGGATCCCGTTTCCCGTCTCCACCTCGGCGGACAATCCGGCTGCGGAATCTCTTGTTAACAAATTTTCCTCCATATGGGAGAGTACCCGGTCCGCACTCCTTCTGTCATCCGAGCGTATGAAAAGACACGCTGACAAAAAACGTCTGGACCCTCCTCAATTCCGCCCTGGGGATAAAGTCTGGCTCTCGTCCAAATATGTCCGGCTCAAGATCCCTTCCTATAAGTTAGGGCCTCGGTTCATCGGCCCACTGGAGGTCATCAGTCAGATCAACCCGGTGGCCTATAAATTGAAACTCCCGGCCAACTTACGGATCCCTAACTCCTTCCATGTGTCTCTCCTCAAACCTGTGGTGCTTAACTCTTTTTCCAAGTCTACAGGTACGCCTCCTGCTCCGGTTTCTGCTGAGGACGAGTTTGAGGTAGAGAACATTCTTGCCACCAAAAGGGTAAGAGGAAAGACCTTTATTCTGGTAGATTGGAAGGGGTTTGGTCCTGAGGAGAGAACGTGGGAGCCCCGGGAGAACATCCATGCCCCTCTCATCCTAGCTAAATTTCTGTCTGGCCTAAAAAAGGGGGGGCCTAAAGGGGGGGGTACTGTAGCGCTGGCGTCCCTGCCCTCTGCTAGGCAGGGACGCTGCTCCCCTCACCGCTCTGCTCCGTGCCCGGCGTCCTCTCCCCGCTCTGCTGTCAGCGCGCGCTCCTTCCCGGCGTCCTCCTCCCGCTCTGCTCTCAGCGCGCGCTCCTTCCCGGCCCCTGTGCTTAGGGCGCGCGCGCGCGCGCTCCCCTCCTCTTAAAGGGGCCGCGCGCGCCGTCCTAAGGAGTCCCCGGCCAATGGCCGGAGGACTTCATCATATATGGGGCACCTCCTCCAAAATGGAGGTGCCCGAGCAATGTTGTTTGCACCTGTGTCTCACCTGTGCTTCAGCCCTCAGGTCCCGTTGCCAGTTACCTGCCAGTTTCCTGCTAGTTACCTGCCTGATTCCTGCCTGAATACTTGTTACCTGCCTGCCTGAGGTCCGACGGTCTGCCTTACAACTCCGGTCAGTCTGTCTAAGGACCAACTTGTCCGCTCACCTGGGAGCGCACATCAGCTACCTGCCTGCTTGCCTGAGGTCCGACGGTCTGCCTTACAACTCCGGTCAGTCTGTCTATGGACCAGCTTGCCCGCTCACCTGGGAGCGCTTCTCCGCTACCTGCCTGCTTGCCAGCCCGGAGGCTCCGTTGTCACGTGCTGTGACCACCAGCTATCTCAGAGACTCTTGCCCGCTCACCTGGGAGCGCATCTCCGTTACCTGCCTGCTTGCCAGCCCGGAGGTCCCGTTGTCACGTGCGGTGACCACCAGCTATTCCAGAGACTCTTGCCCGCTCACCTGGGAGCGCTTCTCCGTTACCTACCTGCCTGCCAGCCCGGAGGTTCCGCCGTCACGTGCCGTGACCACCTGCTATTCCAGAGACTCTCGCTTGCTCACCTGGGAGCACACATCTACCATCTGCCTGCTAGCCTACCCGGAGGCTCTGCCATCACAGGTCGTACCTACCCCTTACCCAGAGACTGCCCTGATCACTTGCCGTAACTCCCTGTCCGTTCACCCAGAGACTGCCACCCGCTCCCTTACAAGGGCCGCCCCCTTGTATAGTAGCTCAGAGGTTCCGCCTCCCGGACCCGTTACAATTACTATATATATTACTATATCACACTGAGGAGAAGGGCGGCCATATTACTATATATATATTACTATATCACATTGAGGAGAAGGGCGGCCATATTACTATATATATTACTATATCACACTGAGGAGAAGGGCGGCCATATTACTATATATATTACTATATCACACTGAGGAGAAGGGCGGCCATATTACTAAATATATATTACTATATCACATTGAGGAGAAGGGCGGCCATATTACTATATCACACTGAGGAGGAGGGCAGCCATATTACTCTATATAATACTATATCACACTGAGGAGAAGAGCGGCCATATTACTATATATATATTACTATATCACATTGAGGAGAAGGACGGCCATATTACTATATATATTACTATATCACACTGAGGAGGAGGGCAGCCATATTACTCTATATAATACTATATCACACTGAGGAGAAGAGCGGCCATATTACTATATATATATTACTATATCACATTGAGGAGAAGGGCGGCCATATTACTATATATATTACTATATCACACTGAGGAGAAGGGCGGCCATATTACTATATATAATACTATATCACACTGAGGAGAAGGGCGGCCATATTACTATATATATTACTATATCACAATGAGGAGAAGGGCGGCCATATTACTATATATATATTACTATATCACATTGAGGAGAAGGGCGGCCATATTACTATATATATATTACTATATCACACTGAGGAGAAGGGCGGCCATATTACTATGTATATTACTATATCACACTGAGGAGAAGGGCGGCCATATTACTATATATATTACTATATCACACTAAGGAGAAGGGCGGCCATATTACTATATATATTACTATATCACACTGAGGAGAAGGGCAGACATATTACTCTATATAATACTATATCACACTGAGGAGAAGAGCGGCCATATTACTATATCACATTGAGGAGAAGGGCGGCCATATTACTATATATATTACTATATCACACTGAGGAGAAGGGCGGCCATATTACTATATATATATATTACTATATCACACTGAGGAGAAGGGCGGTCATATTACTCTATATATTACTATATCACACTGAGGAGAAGGGCGGCCATATTACTATATATATTACTATATCACACTGAGGAGAAGGGCGGCCATATTACTCTATATAATACTATATCACACTGAGGAGAAGAGCGGCCATATTACTATATATATTACTATATCACATTGAGGAGAAGGGCGGCCATATTACTATATCACACTGAGGAGAAGGGCGGCCATATTACTATATCACACTGAGGAGAAGGGCGGCCATATTACTATATATATATATTACTATATCACACTGAGGAGAAGGGCGGTCATATTACTCTATATATTACTATATCACACTGAGGAGAAGGGCGGCCATATTAGTCTATATATTACTATATCACACTGAGGAGAACGGCGGCCATATTACTCTATATATTATTATATCACACTGAGGAGAAGGGCGGCCATATTACTCTATATATTATTATATCACACTGAGGAGAAGGGCGGCCATATTACTCTATATATTATTATATCACACTGAGGAGGAGGGCGGCCATATTACTATATCACACTGAGGAGAAGGGCAGCCATATTACTATATCACACTGAGGAGAAGAGCGGCCATATTACTATATATATATTACTATATCACACTGAGAAGGGCGGCCATATTACTATAGTAATATATATAGTAATATGGCCGCCCTTCTCCTCAGTGTGATATAGTATTATATAGAGTAATATGGCCGCCCTTCTCCTCAGTGTGATATAGTAATATGGCCGCCCTTCTCCTCAGTGTGATATAGTAATATGGCCGCTCTTCTCCTCAGTGTGATATAGTATTATATAGAGTAATATGGCCTCCCTTCTCCTCAGTGTGATATAGTAATATATATATCACACTGAGGAGAAGGGAGGCCATATTACTCTATATAATACTATATCACACTGAGGAGAAGAGCGGCCATATTACTATATCACACTGAGGAGAAGGGCGGCCATATTACTATATCACACTGAGGAGAAGGGCGGCCATATTACTCTATATAATACTATATCACACTGAGGAGAAGAGCGGCCATATTACTATATATATATTACTATATCACACTGAGGAGAAGAGCGGCCATATTACTATATCACACTGAGGAGGAGGGCGGCCATATTACTATATATATTACTATATCACACTGAGGAGAAGGGCGGCCATATTACTATATATATTATTACTATATCACACTGAGGAGGAAGGCGGCCATATTACTATATCACACTGAGGAGAAGGGCGGCCATATTACTATATATATTACTATATCACACTGAGGAGAAGGGCGGCCATATTACTCTATATATTATTACTATATCACACTGAGGAGGAGGGCGGCCATATTACTATATCACACTGAGGAGAAGGTAGGCCATATTACTATATATATTATTACTATATCACACTGAGGAGGAGGGCGGCCATATTACTATATCACACTGAGGAGAAGGGCGGCCATATTACTATATCACACTGAGGAGAAGGGCGGACATATTACTCTATATATTATTATATCACACTGAGGAGAAGGGCGGCCATATTACTATATATATTACTATATCACACTGAGGAGAAGGGCGGCCATATTACTATATATATATATTACTATATCACACTGAGGAGGAGGGCGGCCATATTACTATATCACACTGAGGAGAAGGGCGGCCATATTACTATATATATTATTATATCACACTGAGGAGGAGGGCGGCCATATTACTATATCACACTGAGGAGAAGGGCGGCCATATTACTCTATATAATACTATATCACACTGAGGAGAAGAGCGGCCATATTACTATATATATTACTATTTCACACTGAGGAGAAGGGCAGCCATATTACTATATATATATTACTATATCACACGGAGGAGAAGGGCGGCCATATTACTATATCACACTGAGGAGAAGGGCGGCCATATTACTCTATATAATACTATATCACACTGAGGAGAAGAGCGGCCATATTACTATATATATTACTATTTCACACTGAGGAGAAGAGCGGCCATATTACTATATATATTACTATATCACACTGAGGAGGAGGGCGGCCATATTACTATATATATTACTATATCACACTGAGGAGAAGGACGGCCATATTACTATATATATATATATATTACTATATCACACTGAGGAGAAGGGCAGCCATATTACTATATATATATTACTATATCACACTGAGGAGAAGGCAGGCCATATTACTATATCACACTGAGGAGAAGGACGGCCATATTACTATATATATATTACTATATCACACTGAGAAGAAGGGCGGCCATATTACTATATATATTACTATATCACACTGAGGAGAAGGGCGGTCATATTACTATATCACACTGAGGAGAAGGGCGGCCATATTACTATATCACACTGAGAAGGGCGGCCATATTACTATATATATTACTATATCACACTGAGGAGAAGGGCGGCCATATTACTATATATATATTACTATATCATACTGAGGAGAAGGGCGGCCATATTACTATATCACACTGAGGAGAAGGGCGGCCATATTACTATATATATATTACTATATCACACTGAGGAGAAGGGCGGCCATATTACTATATATATATATATATATATATATATATATATATATATATATATATATATATATATATATATATATATCACACTGAGGAGAAGAGCGGCCATATTACTATAAATATTACTATATCACACTGAGAAGGGCGGTCATATTACTATATTTATTACTATATCAGACTGAGGAGAAGGGCGGCCATATTACTATATATATTACTATATCACACTGAGGAGAAGGGCGGCCATATTACTGTATCACACTGAGGAGAAGGGCGGCCATATTACTATATCACACGGAGGAGAAGGGCGGCCATATTACTATATCACACTGAGGAGAAGGGCAGCCATATTAATATATATATTACTATATCACACTGAGGAGGAGGGCGGCCATATTACTATATCACACTGAGGAGAAGGCAGGTCATATTACTATATCACACTGAGGAGAAGGGCGGCCATTTTACTCTACATATATTACTATATCACACGGAGGAGAAGGGCAGCCATATTACTATATCACACTGAGGAGGAGGGTAGCCATATTACTATATATATTACTATATCACACTGAGGACGGCCATATTACTATACATAATACTATATCACACTGAGGAGATGGGCGGCCATATTACTATATATATTATATTATTATATCACACTGAGAAGAAGCGCGGCCATATTACTTTATATATATTACTATATCACACTGAGGAGAAGGGAAGCCATATTACTATATATATTATTAAATAACACTGAGGAGAAGGGCGGCCATATTACTCTATATATATTACTATATCACACTGAGGAGAAGGGCAGCCATATTACTATATATATTACACTGAGGAGGAGGGCGGCCATATTACTATATATATTACTATATCACACTGAGGAGATGGGCGGCCATATTACTATATATATATATTATATCACACTGAGGAGAAGGGCAGCCATATTACTATATATATTACTATATCACACTGAGGAGAAGGGCAGCCATATTACTATAAATATTACACTGAGGAGGAGGGCGACCATATTACTATATCACACTGAGGAGAAGGCAGGCCATATTACTATATATATATTACTATATCAGACTGAGGAGAAGGGCGGCCATATTACTATATATATTACTATATCACACTGAGGAGAAGGGCGGCCATATTACTATATATATTACTATATCACACTGAGGAGAAGGGCGGCCATATTACTATATATATTACTATATCACACGGAGGAGAAGGGCGGCCATATTACTATATCACACTGAGGAGAAGGGCGGCCATATTATTATATATATATTACTATATCACACTGAGGAGAAGGGCGGCCATATTACTATATATATTACTATATCACACTGAGGAGAAGGGCGGCCATATTACTATATATATTACTATATCACACTGAGGAGAAGGGCGGCCATATTACTATATATATTACTATATCACACTGAGGAGAAGGGCGGCCATATTACTATATATATATATATATATATATATATTACTATATCACACTGAGCAGAAGGGCGGCCATATTACTATATATATATTACTATATCACACTGAGGAGAAGGGCAGCCATATTACTATAAATATTACTATATCACACTGATGAGAAGGCAGGTCATATTACTATATCACACAGAGGAGAAGGCAGGCCATATTACTATATATATTACTATATCACAACAAGGAGAAGGGCGGCCATATTACTATATCACACTGAGGAGAAGGACGGTCATATTACTATATCACACTGAGAACAAGGGCGGCCATATTACTCTATATATATTACTATATCACACTGAGGAGAAGGGAAGCCATATTACTATATATATTACTAAATAACACTGAGGAGAAGGGCGGCCATACTCTATATATATTACTATATCACACTGAGGAGAAGGGAAGCCATATTGCTATATATATTACACTGAGGAGGAGGGCGGCCATATTACTATATATATTACTATATCACACTGAGGAGAAGGGCGGCCATATTACTATATATATATATATATTACTATATCACACTGAGGAGAAGGGCGGCCATATTATTATATATATTACTATATCACACTGAGGAGAAGGGCGGCAATATTACTATATCACACTGAGGAGAAGGGCGGCCATATTACTATATATATTACTATATCACACTGAGGAGGAGGGCGGCCATATTACTATATATATTACTATATCACACTGAGGAGAAGGGCGGCCATATTACTCTATATATATATATATATTACTATATCACACTGAGGAGAAGGGCAGCCATATTACTATATCACACAGAGGAGGCAGGCCATATTACTATACATATTACTATATCACACTGAGGTGATGGGCGGCCATATTACTATATATATATATATTATTATATCACACTGAGGAGAAGGACGGCCATATTACTATATACATATACATATCACACTGAGGAGAAGGGCGGCCATATTACTATATCACACTGAGGTGAAGGGCTGCCATATTACTATATCACACTGAGGAGAAGTGCGGCCATAGTACTATATATATTACACTGAGGAGAAGGGCGGCCATGTTACTATATATATTACTATATCACACTGAGGAGGAGGGCGGCCATATTACTATATATATATTACTATATCACACTGAGGAGAAGGGCGGCCATATTACTATATATATTACCATATCACACTGAGGAGAAGGGCGGCCATATTACTATATATATTACTATATCACACTGAGGAGAAGGGCGGCCATATTACTATATATATTACTATATCACACTGAGGAGAAGGGCGGCCATATTACTATATATATATATATATATATATATATATATATATATATATATATTACTATATCACACTGAGCAGAAGGGCGGCCATATTACTATATATATATATTACTATATCACACTGAGGAGAAGGGCAGCCATATTACTATAAATATTACTATATCACACTGATGAGAAGGCAGGTCATATTACTATATCACACAGAGGAGAAGGCAGGCCATATTACTATATATATTACTATATCACAACAAGGAGAAGGGCGGCCATATTACTATATCACACTGAGGAGAAGGACGGTCATATTACTATATCACACTGAGAACAAGGGCGGCCATATTACTCTATATATATTACTATATCACACTGAGGAGAAG
This sequence comes from Phyllobates terribilis, assembly GCF_046119375.1. Taxonomy (NCBI): domain Eukaryota; kingdom Metazoa; phylum Chordata; class Amphibia; order Anura; family Dendrobatidae; genus Phyllobates; species Phyllobates terribilis. The sequence goes on from NW_027362772.1 coordinate 320,914,009, forward strand.
GGAAGCCATATTACTATATATATTACTAAATAACACTGAGGAGAAGGGCGGCCATACTCTATATATATTACTATATCACACTGAGGAGAAGGGCAGCCATATTGCTATATATATTACACTGAGGAGGAGGGCGGCCATATTACTATATATATTACTATATCACACTGAGGAGAAGGGCGGCCATATTATTATATATATTACTATATCACACTGAGGAGAAGGGCGGCAATATTACTATATCACACTGAGGAGAAGGGCGGCCATATTACTATATATATTACTATATCACACTGAGGAGGAGGGCGGCCATATTACTATATATATTACTATATCACACTGAGGAGAAGGGCGGCCATATTACTCTATATATATATATATTACTATATCACACTGAGGAGAAGGGCAGCCATATTACTATATCACACTGAGGAGGAGGGCAGCCATATTACTATATCACACAGAGGAGGCAGGCCATATTACTATACATATTACTATATCACACTGAGGTGATGGGCGGCCATATTACTATATATATATTATTATATCACACTGAGGAGAAGGACGGCCATATTACTATATACATATACATATCACACTGAGGAGAAGGGCGGCCATATTACTATATCACACTGAGGTGAAGGGCTGCCATATTACTATATCACACTGAGGAGAAGTGCGGCCATAGTACTATATATATTACACTGAGGAGAAGGGCGGCCATGTTACTATATATATTACTATATCACACTGAGGAGGAGGGCGGCCATATTACTATATATATATTACTATATCACACTGAGGAGAAGGGCGGCCATATTACTATATATATTACTATATCACACTGCGGAGAAGAGTGGACATATTAATATATATATTACTATATCACACCGAGGAGAAGGGCGCCATATTACTATATATATTACACTGAGGAGAAGGGCGGCCATATTACTATATATATTACACTGAGGAGAAGGGCGGCCATATTACTATATATATTACACTGAGGAGAAGGGCGGCCATATTACTATATATATATATATATATATATATATATATATATATATATATATATATATATATATATATATATATATATATATATATATATATATATATATATATATATTACTATATCACACTGAGGAGAAGGGTGGCCATATTACTATATACATTACTATATCACACTGAGGAGAAGGGCGGTCATATTACTATATATATTACTATATCACATTGAGGAGAAGGGCGGCCATATTACTATATCACACTGAGGAGAAGGGCGGCCATATTACTATATCACACTGAGGAGAAGGGCGGCCATATTACTCTATATATTACTATATCACACTGAGGAGAAGGGCGGCCATATTACTCTATATATTACTATATCACACTGAGGAGAAGGGTGGCCATATTACTATATATATTACTATATCACACTGAGGAGAAGGGCGGCCATATTACTATATATATTACTATATCACACTGAGGAGAACGGCGGCCATATTACTCTATATATTATTATATCACACTGAGGAGAAGGGCGGCCATATTACTCTATATATTATTATATCACACTGAGGAGGAGGGCGGCCATATTACTATATCACACTGAGGAGAAGGGCGGCCATATTACTATATATATTACTATATCACACTGAGGAGAAGAGCGCCATATTACTATATCACACTGAGGAGAAGGGCAGCCATATTACTATATCACACTGAGGAGAAGAGCGGCCATATTACTATATATATTACTATATCACACTGAGGAGAAGGGCGGCCATATTACTATAGTAATATATATAGTAATATGGCCGCCCTTCTCCTCAGTGTGATATAGTAATATGGCCGCCCTTCTCCTCAGTGTGATATAGTAATATGGCCGCTCTTCTCCTCAGTGTGATATAGTATTATATAGAGTAATATGGCCTCCCTTCTCCTCAGTGTGATATATATATTACTATATCACAATGAGGAGAAGGGAGGCCATATTACTCTATATAATACTATATCACACTGAGGAGAAGAGCGGCCATATTACTATATCACACTGAGGAGAAGGGCGGCCATATTACTATATCACACTGAGGAGAAGGGCGGCCATATTACTCTATATAATTCTATATCACACTGAGGAGAAGAGCGGCCATATTACTATATATATATTACTATATCACACTGAGGATAAGAGCGGCCATATTACTATATATATTACTATATCACACTGAGGAGGAGGGCGGCCATATTACTATATATATTACTATATCACACTGAGGAGAAGGGCGGCCATATTACTATATATATTATTACTATATCACACTGAGGAGGAAGGCGGCCATATTACTATATCACACTGAGGAGAAGGGCGGCCATATTACTATATATATTACTATATCACACTGAGGAGAAGGGCGGCCATATTACTCTATATATTATTACTATATCACACTGAGGAGGAGGGCGGCCATATTACTATATATATTACTATATCACACTGAGGAGAAGGGAGGCCATATTACTATATATATTATTACTATATCACACTGAGGAGGAGGGCGGCCATATTACTATATATATTACTATATCACACTGAGGAGAAGGGCGGCCATATTACTATATCACACTGAGGAGAAGGGCGGACATATTACTCTATATATTATTATATCACACTGAGGAGAAGGGCGGCCATATTACTATATATATTACTATATCACACTGAGGAGAAGGGCGGCCATATTACTATATATATATATATATTACTATATCACACTGAGGAGGAGGGCGGCCATATTACTATATCACACTGAGGAGAAGGGCGGCCATATTACTATATCACACTGAGGAGAAGGGCGGCCATATTACTATATATATTATTATATCACACTGAGGAGGAGGGCGGCCATATTACTATATCACACTGAGGAGAAGGGCAGCCATATTACTATATATATATTACTATATCACACGGAGGAGAAGGGCGGCCATATTACTATATCACACTGAGGAGAAGGGCGGCCATATTACTCTATATAATACTATATCACACTGAGGAGAAGAGCGGCCATATTACTATATATATTACTATTTCACACTGAGGAGAAGAGCGGCCATATTACTATATATATTACTATATCACACTGAGGAGGAGGGCGGCCATATTACTATATATATTACTATATCACACTGAGGAGAAGGACGGCCATATTACTATATATATATTACTATATCACACTGAGGAGAAGGGCAGCCATATTACTATATATATTACTATATCACACTGAGGAGAAGGCAGGCCATATTACTATATCTCACTGAGGAGAAGGACGGCCATATTACTATATATATATTACTATATCACACTGAGAAGAAGGGCGGCCATATTACTATATATATTACTATATCACACTGAGGAGAAGGGCGGTCATATTACTATATCACACTGAGGAGAAGGGCGGCCATATCACTATATCACACTGAGAAGGTCGGCCATATTACTATATATATTACTATATCACACTGAGGAGAAGGGCGGCCATATTACTATATATATTACTATATCATACTGAGGAGAAGGGCGGCCATATTACTATATCACACTGAGGAGAAGGGCGGCCATATTACTATATATATATTACTATATCACACTGAGGAGAAGGGCGGCCATATTACTATATATATATATATATTACTATATCACACTGAGGAGAAGAGCGGCCATATTACTATAAATATTACTATATCACACTGAGGAGAAGGGCGGTCATATTACTATATTTATTACTATATCAGACTGAGGAGAAGGGCGGCCATATTACTATATATATTACTATATCACACTGAGGAGAAGGGCGGCCATATTACTGTATCACACTGAGGAGAAGGGCGGCCATATTACTATATCACACGGAGGAGAAGGGCGGCCATATTACTATATCACACTGAGGAGAAGGGCAGCCATATTAATATATATATTACTATATCACACTGAGGAGGAGGGCGGCCATATTACTATATATATTACTATATCACACTGAGGAGAAGGCAGGTCATATTACTATATATATTACTATATCACACTGAGGAGAAGGGCGGCCATTTTACTATATCACACTGAGGAGGAGGGTAGCCATATTACTATATATATATATTACTATATCACACCAAGGACAAGGGCGGCCACATTACTATATATATTACTATATCACACTGAGGACGGCCATATTACTATACATAATACTATATCACACTGAGGAGATGGGCGGCCATATTACTATATATATATTATTATATCACACTGAGAAGAAGCGCGGCCATATTACTCTATATATATTACTATATCACACTGAGAAGGGAAGCCATATTACTATATATATTACTAAATAACACTGAGGAGAAGGGCGGCCATATTACTCTATATATATTACTATATCACACTGAGGAGAAGGTCAGCCATATTACTATATATATTACACTGAGGAGGAGGGCGGCCATATTACTATATATATTACTATATCACACTGAGGAGAAGGACGGCCATATTACTATATCACACTGAGGAGAAGGGCGGCCATATTACTATATATATATTATATCACACTGAGGAGAAGGGCGGTCATATTACTATATATATTACTATATCACACTGAGGAGAAGGGCAGCCATATTACTATAAATATTACACTGAGGAGGAGGGCGACCATATTACTATATCACACTGAGGAGAAGGCAGGCCATAATACTATATATATATATTACTATATCAGACTGAGGAGAAGGGCGGCCATATTACTATATATATTACTATATCACACTGAGGAGAAGGGCGGCCATATTACTATATCACACTGAGGAGAAGGGCGGCCATATTACTATATATATTACTATATCACACTGAGGAGAAGGGCGGCCATATTACTATATCACACTGAGGAGAAGGCAGGCCATATTACTATATATATATTACTATATCACACTGAGGAGAAGGGCGGCCATATTACTATATATATTACTATATCACACTGAGGAGAAGGGCGGCCATATTACTATATCACACTGAGGAGAAGGGTGGCCATATTACTAAATATATATTACTATATCACACTGAGGAGAAGGGCGGCCATATTACTATATATATATATTACTATATCACACTGAGCAGAAGGGCGGCCATATTACTATATATATATTACTATATCACACTGAGGAGAAGGGCAGCCATATTACTATAAATATTACTATATCACACTGATGAGAAGGCAGGTCATATTACTATATCACACGGAGGAGAAGGGCGGCCATATTACTATATCACACTGAGGAGGAGGGCAAACATATTACTATATCACACAGAGGAGAAGGCAGGCCATATTACTATATATATTACTATATCACAACAAGGAGAAGGGCGGCCATATTACTATATCACACTGAGGAGAAGGACGGCCATATTACTATATCACACTGAGGTGATGGGCGGCCATATTACTATATATATATTATTATATCACACTGAGAACAAGGGCGGCCATATTACTCTATATATATTACTATATCACACTGAGGAGAAGGGAAGCCATATTACTATATATATTACTAAATAACACTGAGGAGAAGGGCGGCCATATTACTCTATATATATTACTATATCACACTGAGGAGAAGGGCAGACATATTACTATATATATTACACTGAGGAGGAGGGCGGCCATATTACTATATATATTACTATATCACACTGAGGAGAAGGGCGGCCATATTACTATATATATATATTACTATATCACACTGAGGTGAAGGGCTGCCATATTACTATATCACACTGAGGAGGAGGGCGGCCATATTACTATATATATTACTATATCACACTGAGGTGAAGGGCTGCCATATTACTATATCACACTGAGGAGAAGGGCGGCCATATTACTATATCACACTGAGGAGAAGGGCGGCCATATTACTATATATATTACTATATCACACTGAGGAGAAGGGCGGCCATATTACTATATCACACTGAGGAGAAGGCAGGCCATATTACTATATATATATTACTATATCACACTGAGGAGAAGGGCGGCCATATTACTATATATATTACTATATCACACTGAGGAGAAGGGCGGCCATATTACTATATATATTACTATATCACACTGAGGAGAAGGGCGGCCATATTACTAAATATATATTACTATATCACACTGAGGAGAAGGGCGGCAATATTACTATATATATATATTACTATATCACACTGAGCAGAAGGGCGGCCATATTACTATATATATATTACTATATCACACTGAGGAGAAGGGCAGCCATATTACTATAAATATTACTATATCACACTGATGAGAAGGCAGGTCATATTACTATATCACACGGAGGAGAAGGGCGGCCATATTACTATATCACACTGAGGAGGAGGGCAAACATATTACTATATCACACAGAGGAGAAGGCAGGCCATATTACTATATATATTACTATATCACAACAAGGAGAAGGGCGGCCATATTACTATATCACACTGAGGAGAAGGACGGCCATATTACTATATCACACTGAGGTGATGGGCGGCCATATTACTATATATATATTATTATATCACACTGAGAACAAGGGCGGCCATATTACTCTATATATATTACTATATCACACTGAGGAGAAGGGAAGCCATATTACTATATATATTACTAAATAACACTGAGGAGAAGGGCGGCCATATTACTCTATATATATTACTATATCACACTGAGGAGAAGGGCAGACATATTACTATATATATTACACTGAGGAGGAGGGCGGCCATATTACTATATATATTACTATATCACACTGAGGAGAAGGGCGGCCATATTACTATATATATATATATTACTATATCACACTGAGGTGAAGGGCTGCCATATTACTATATCACACTGAGGAGGAGGGCGGCCATATTACTATATATATTACTATATCACACTGAGGTGAAGGGCTGCCATATTACTATATCACACTGAGGAGAAGGGCGGCCATATTACTATATCACACTGAGGAGAAGGGCGGCCATATTACTATATATATTACTATATCACACTGAGGAGAAGGGCGGCCATATTACTATATCACACTGAGGAGAAGGCAGGCCATATTACTATATATATATTACTATATCACACTGAGGAGAAGGGCGGCCATATTACTATATATATTACTATATCACACTGAGGAGAAGGGCGGCCATATTACTATATATATTACTATATCACACTGAGGAGAAGGGCGGCCATATTACTAAATATATATTACTATATCACACTGAGGAGAAGGGCGGCCATATTACTATATATATATATTACTATATCACACTGAGCAGAAGGGCGGCCATATTACTATATCACACTGAGGAGAAGGGCAGCCATATTACTATAAATATTACTATATCACACTGATGAGAAGGCAGGTCATATTACTATATCACACGGAGGAGAAGGGCGGCCATATTACTATATATATATATATTACTATATCACACCGAGGAGAAGGGCAGCCATATTACTATATCACACTGAGGAGGAGGGCAAACATATTACTATATCACACAGAGGAGAAGGGCGGCCATATTACTATATATATATATTACTATATCACACTGAGGTGAAGGGCTGCCATATTACTATATCACACTGAGGAGGAGGGCGGCCATATTACTATATATATTACTATATCACACTGAGGTGAAGGGCAGCCATATTACTATATCACACTGAGGAGAATTGCGGCCATAGTACTATATATATTACACTGAGGAGAAGGGCGGCCATGTTACTATATTACTATATCACACGGAGGAGAAGGGCGGCCATATTACTAATATATATATATTACTATATCACACCGAGGAGAAGGGCAGCCATATTACTATATCACACTGAGGAGGAGGGCAAACATATTACTATATCACACAGAGGAGAAGGCAGGCCATATTACTATATCACAACAAGGAGAAGGGCGGCCATATTACTATATCACACTGAGGAGAAGGACGGCCATATTACTATATCACACTGAGGTGATGGGCGGCCATATTACTATATATATATTATTATATCACACTGAGAACAAGGGCGGCCATATTACTCTATATATATTACTATATCACACTGAGGAGAAGGGAAGCCATATTACTATATATATTACTAAATAACACTGAGGAGAAGGGCGGCCATATTACTCTATATATATTACTATATCACACTGAGGAGAAGGGCAGACATATTACTATATATATTACACTGAGGAGGAGGGCGGCCATATTACTATATATATTACTATATCACACTGAGGAGAAGGGCGGCCATATTACTATATATATATATTACTATATCACACTGAGGTGAAGGGCTGCCATATTACTATATCACACTGAGGAGGAGGGCGGCCATATTACTATATATATTACTATATCACACTGAGGTGAAGGGCTGCCATATTACTATATCACACTGAGGAGAATTGCGGCCATAGTACTATATATATTACACTGAGGAGAAGGGCGGCCATGTTACTATATTACTATATCACACTGAGGAGGAGGGCGGCCATATTACTATATATATATTACTATATCACACTGAGGAGAAGGGCGGCCATATTACTATATATATATTACTATATCACACTGCGGAGAAGAGTGGACATATTACTATATATATTACTATATCACACTGAGGAGAAGAGTGGCCATATTAATATATATATATATTACTATATCACACTGAGGAGAAGGGCGGTCATATTACTCTATATATTACTATATCACACTGAGGAGAAGGGCGGCCATATTACTATATATATTACTATATCACACTGAGGAGAAGGGCGGCCATATTACTATATATATTACTATATCACACTGAGGAGAACGGCGGCCATATTACTCTATATATTATTATATCACACTGAGGAGAAGGGCGGCCATATTACTCTATATATTATTATATCACACTGAGGAGGAGGGCGGCCATATTACTATATCACACTGAGGAGAAGGGCGGCCATATTACTATATCACACTGAGGAGAAGAGCGGCCATATTACTATATCACACTGAGGAGAAGGGCAGCCATATTACTATATCACACTGAGGAGAAGAGCGGCCATATTACTATATATATATATTACTATATCACACTGAGGAGAAGGGCGGCCATATTACTATATATATTACTATATCACACTGAGGAGAAGGGAGGCCATATTACTCTATATAATACTATATCACACTGAGGAGAAGGGCGGCCATATTACTATATATATTATTACTATATCACACTGAGGAGGAAGGCGGCCATATTACTATATATATTACTATATCACACTGAGGAGAAGGGCGGCCATATTACTATATATATTACTATATCACACTGAGGAGAAGGGCGGCCATATTACTCTATATATTATTATTACATCACACTGAGGAGGAGGGCGGCCATATTACTATATATATATTACTATATCACACTGAGGAGAAGGGAGGCCATATTACTATATATATTATTACTATATCACACTGAGGAGGAGGGCGGCCATATTACTATATATATTACTATATCACACTGAGGAGAAGGGCGGCCATATTACTATATATATATATTACTATATCACACTGAGGAGGAGGGCGGCCATATTACTATATCACACTGAGGAGAAGGGCGGCCATATTACTATATCACACTGAGGAGAAGGGCGGCCATATTACTATATATATTATTATATCACACTGAGGAGGAGGGCGGCCATATTACTATATCACACTGAGGAGAAGGGCAGCCATATTACTATATATATATTACTATATCACACGGAGGAGAAGGGCGGCCATATTACTATATCACACTGAGGAGAAGGGCGGCCATATTACTCTATATAATACTATATCACACTGAGGAGAAGAGCGGCCATATTACTATATATATTACTATATCACACTGAGGAGAAGAGCGGCCATATTACTATATATATTATTACTATATCACAATGAGGAGGAAGGCGGCCATATTACTATATATATTACTATATCACACTGAGGAGAAGGGCGGCCATATTACTATATATATTACTATATCACACTGAGGAGGAGGGCGGCCATATTACTATATATATTACTATATCACACTGAGAAGGGCGGCCATATTACTCTATATATTATTATATCACACTGAGGAGGAGGGCGGCCATATTACTATATCACACTGAGGAGAAGGGCGGACATATTACTCTATATAATACTATATCACACTGAGGAGAAGAGCGGCCATATTACTATATATATTACTATATCACACTGAGGAGGAGGGCGGCCATATTACTATATAACACTGAGGAGAAGGGCGGCCATATTACTCTATATAATACTATATCACACTGAGGAGAAGGGCGGCCATATTACTCTATATAATACTATATCACACTGAGGAGAAGAGCGGCCATATTACTATATATATTACTATATCACACTGAGGAGAAGAGCGGCCATATTACTATATCACACTGAGGAGGAGGGCGGCCATATTACTATATCACACTGAGGAGGAGGGCGGCCATATTACTATATCACACTGAGGAGAAGGGCGGCCATATTACTATATCACACTGAGGAGAAGGGCGGCCATATTACTATATATATTATTATATCACACTGAGGAGGAGGGCGGCCATATTACTATATATATTATTATATCACACTGAGGAGAAGGGCGGCCATATTACTCTATATATTACTATATCACACTGAGGAGAAGGGCAGCCATATTACTATATATATATTACTATATCACACTGAGGAGAAGGGCGGCCATATTACTATATCACACTGAGGAGAAGGGCGGCCATATTACTCTATATAATACTATATCACACTGAGGAGAAGAGCGGCCATATTACTATATCACACTGAGGAGAAGAGCGGCCATATTACTATATATATATTACTATATCACACTGAGGAGGAGGGCGGCCATATTACTATATATATTACTATATCACACTGAGGAGAAGGGCGGCCATATTACTATATCACACTGAGGAGAAGGGCGGCCATATTACTATATCATACTGAGGAGAAGGGCGGCCATATTACTATATATATTACTATATCACACTGAGGAGAAGGGCGGACATATTACTATATCACACTGAGGAGGAGGGCAGCCATATTACTATATCACACTGAGGAGAAGGGCGGCCATATTACTATATCACACTGAGGAGAAGGGCGGCCATATTACTATATATATTATTATATCACACTGAGGAGGAGGGCGGCCATATTACTATATCACACTGAGGAGAAGGGCGGCCATATTACTATATATATTATTATATCACACTGAGGAGGAGGGCGGCCATATTACTATATATATTACTTTATCACACTGAGGAGAAGGGCGGCCATATTACTCTATATATTATTATATCACACTGAGGAGAAGGGCGGCCATATTACTCTATATATTACTATATCACACTGAGGAGAAGGGCAGTCATATTACTATATATATATTACTATATCACACTGAGGAGAAGGGCGGCCATATTACTATATTACACTGAGAAGAAGGGCGGCCATATTACTATATATATTACTATATCACACTGAGGAGAAGGGCGGCCATATTACTATATCACACTGAGGAGAAGGGCGGCCATATTACTATATATATTACTATATCACACTGAGGAGAAGGGTGGCCATATTACTATATATATTACTATATCACACTGAGGAGAAGGGCAGCCATATTACTATATATATTACTATATCACACTGAGAAGAGCGGCCATATTACTATATATATTACTATATCACACTGAGGAGAAGGGCGGCCATATTACTATATATATTACTATATCACAATGAGTAGAAGGGCGGCCATATTACTATATATATTACTATATCACAATGAGTAGAAGGGCGGCCATATTACTATATATATTACTATATCACAATGAGTAAAAGGGCGGCCATATTACTATATATATTACTATATCACAATGAGTAGAAGGGCGGCCATATTACTATACAGTGCCTACAAGTAGTATTCAACCCCCTGCAGATTTAGCTGGTTGACACATGCGGAATTAACTTGGCATTGTGACATTTGTACTGTAGATCAGCCTGGAAGTGGGAAATGCACTGCAGCAAATTTTTTTTTTGTTTTTTTTTTTAAAACGTAAAAAGTTAATTCAGAGTGTCATTTATTATTCAACCCCTCAAACCTCAAGAATTCTGTTTGGTCCCCCTAAAGTATTAAGAAGTAGTTCAGGCACCAAGAATAATGAGCTTCACATGTGTGGATTAAAGATCTCTTTTGCCAGCCTTTTCTGACTATTTAAGACCCTCCCCAAACTTGTCAACAGCACTCAGACATGGTCAACATGGGAAAGACAAAGGAGCATTCCAAGGCCATCAGAGACAAGATCGTGGAGGGTCACAAGGCTGGCAAGGGATACAAAACCCTTTCCAAGGAGTTGGGCCTACCTGTCTCCACTGTTGGGAGCATCATCCGTAAGTGGAAGGCTTATGGAACTAGTGTTAGCCTTCCATGGCCAGGACAGCCTTTGAAAGTGTCCTCCCGTGCCGAGGCCAGGCTTGTCCGAAGAGTCAAGGCTAACCCAAGGACAACAAGGAAGGAGCTCCGGGAAGATCTCATGGTAGTGGGGACATTGGTTTCAGTCAATACCATAAGTAACGTACTCCACCGCAATGGTCTCCGTTCCAGACGAGCCCGTAAGGTACCTTTACTTTCAAAGCGTCATGTCAAGGCTCGTCTACAGTTTGCTCATGATCACTTGGAGGACTCTGAGACAGACTGGTTCAAGGTTCTATGGTCTGATGAGACCAAGATCGAGATCTTTGGTGCCAACCACACACGTGACGTTTGGAGACTGGATGGCACTGCATACGACCCCAAGAATACCATCCCTACAGTCAAGCATGGTGGTGGCAGCATCATGCTGTGGGGCTGTTTCTCTGCCAAGGGGCCTGGCCATCTGGTCCGCATCCATGGGAAGATGGGATAGCACGGCCTACCTGGAGATTTTGGCCAAGAACCTCCGCTCCTCCATCAAGGATCTTAAGATGGGTCGTAATTTCATCTTCCAACAAGACAACGACCCAAAGCACACAGCCAAGAAAACCAAGGCCTGGTTCAATAGGGAAAAAGTCAAGGTGTTGGAGTGGCCTAGTCAGTCTCCTGACCTTAACCCAATTGAAAACTTGTGGAAGGAGCTCAAGAATAAAGTCCACATGAGACACCCAAAGAACCTAGATAACTTGGAGAAGATCTGCATGGAGGAGTGGGCCAAGATAACTCCACAGACCTGTGCCGGCCTGATCAGGTCTTATAAAAGACGATTATTAGCTGTAATTGCAAACAAGGGTTATTCCACAAAATATTAAACATAGGGGTTGTATAATAATTGACCCACACTTTTATGTTTAAAATTTAATAAAATTCAACTGAGCAACATAACTTTTTGGTTTGTAAGATTTATGCTTCTGTTCATAAAACCTACTCTCGTTTGCAGTATGAAGGCTCTAACTTATTTGCATCTTATCAAACCAGCTAAATCTGCAGGGGGTTGAATACTACTTGTAGGCACTGTATATATTACTATATCACACTGAGGAGAAGGGCGGCCATATTACTATGTATATTACTATATCACACTGAGGTGAAGGGCGGCCATATTACTATATATATATATATTACTATATCACACTGTGGAGAAGGGCGGCCATATTTCTATATATATATTACTATATCACACTGTGGAGAAGGGCGGCCATATTACTATATATATATATATTACTATATCACACTGTGGAGAAGGGCGGCCATATTTCTATATATATATTACTATATCACACTGAGGAGGAGGGAGGCCATATTACTATATATGAATATCACACTGAGGAGAAGGGCGGCCATATTACTATATATATTACTATATCACACTGAGGAGAAAGGCGGCCATATTACTATATATATATATATTACTATATCACACTGTGGAGAAGGGCGGCCATATTTCTATATATATATTACTATATCACACTGTGGAGAAGGGCGGCCATATTACTGTATATATTACTATATCACACTGAGGAGAAGGGCGGCCATATTACTATATCACACTGAGGAGAAGGGCGGCCATATTACTATATATACAATTATATCACACTGTGGAGAAGGGCGGCCATATTACTGTAGATATTACTATATCACACTGAGGAGAAGTGCGGCCATATTACTATATATATTACTATATCACACTGAGGAGAAGGGCGGCCATATTACTATATATATTACTGTATATATTACTATATCACACTGAGGAGAAGGGCGGCCATATTACTATATATATATTATTATATCACACTGAGGAGAAAGACGGCCATATTACTATATATATTATTATATCACACTGAGGAGAAGGGCGGCCATATTACTATATATATTACTATATGACACTGAGGAGAAAGGCTGTCATATTACTATATATATTATTATATCACACTGAGGAGAAGGACGGCCATATTACTATATATATTACTATATCACGCTGAGGAGAAGGGAAGCCATATTACTATATCACACTGAGGAGAAGGGCGGCCATATTACTATATCATACTGAGGAGAAGGGCGGCCATATTACTATATATATATTACTATATCACACTGAGGAGAAGGGCGGCCATATTACTATATATATTACTATATCACACTGAGGAGAAGGGCGGCCATATTACTATATATATATTATTATATCACACTGAGGAGAAGGACGGCCATATTACTATATATATATTACTATATCACACTGAGGAGAAGGGCAGCCATATTACTATATATATTACACTGAGGAGGAGGGCGGCCATATTACTATATATATTACTATATCACACTGAGGAGAAGGCAGGCCATATTACTATATATATTACTATAGGACACTGAGAAGAAGGGCGGCCATATTACTATATATATTACTATATCATACTGAGGAGAAGGGCGGCCATATTACTATATATATATTACTATATCACACTGAGGAGAAGGGCGGCCATATTACTATAAATATTACTATATCACACTGAGGAGAAGGGCGGTCATATTACTATATTTATTACTATATCAGACTGAGGAGAAGGGCGGCCATATTACTATATCACACTGAGGAGAAGGGCGGCCATATTACTATATCACACTGAGGAGAAGGGCGGCCATATTACTATATCACACTGAGGAGAAGGGCGGCCATATTACTATATCACACTGAGGAGAAGGGCAGCCATATTAATATATATATTACTATATCACACTGAGGAGAAAGCAGGCCATATTACTATATATATATATTACTATATCACACTGAGGAGAAGGGCAGCCATATTACTATATATATTACACTGAGGAGGAGGGCGGCCATATTACTATATATATTACTATATCACACTGAGGAGAAGGCAGGCCATATTACTATATATATATTACTATATATATTACTATATGACACTGAGAAGAAGGGCGGCCATATTACTATATATATTACTATATCACACTGAGGAGAAGGGCGGTCATATTACTATATATATTACTATATCACACTGAGGAGAAGGGCGGCCATATTACTATATCACACTGAGGAGAAGGGCGGCCATATTACTCTATATATATTACTATATCACACTGAGGAGAAGGGCGGCCATATTACTATATATATTACTATATCACACTGAGGAGAAGGGCAGCCATATTACTATATATATTACACTGAGGAGGAGGGCGACCATATTACTATATCACACTGAGGAGAAGGGCGGCCATATTACTATATATATTACTATATCAGACTGAGGAGAAGGGCGGCCATATTACTATATATATTACTATATCACACTGAGGAGAAGGGCGGCCATATTACTATATATATATTATTATATCACACTGAGGAGAAAGACGGCCATATTACTATATATATTACTATATCACACTGAGGAGAAAGGCGGTCATATTACTATATATATTATTATATCACACTGATGAGAAGGGCGGCCATATTACTATATCACACTGAGGAGAAGGGAGGCCATATTACTATATATATTACTATATCACACTGAGGAGAAGGGCGGCCATATTACTATATATATTACTATATCACACTGAGGAGAAGGGCGGCCATATTACTATATATATTACTATATCACACTGAGGAGAAGGGCGGCCTTATTACTATATATATATTATTATTATATCACACTGAGGAGAAGGACGGCCATATTACTATATATATATATATATATATATTACTATATCACACTGAGGAGAAGGGCGGCCATATTACTATAAATATTACTATATCACACTGAGGAGAAGGGCGGTCATATTACTATATATATATTACTGTATCACACTGAGAAGAAGGGCGGCCATATTACTATATATATTACTATATCACACTGAGGAGAAGGGCGGTCATATTACTATATCACACTGAGGAGAAGGGCGGCCATATTACTATATCACACTGAGGAGAAGGGCGGCCATATTACTATATATATTACTATATCACACTGAGGAGAAGGGCGGCCATATTACTATATATATTACTATATCATACTGAGGAGAAGGGCGGCCATATTACTATATATATATTACTATATCACACTGAGGAGAAGGGCGGCCATATTACTATATATATATATATATATATATATATATATATATATATATATATATATATATATATATATATATATATATATATATATATATATATTACTATATCACACTGAGGAGAAGAGCGGCCATATTACTATAAATATTACTATATCACACTGAGGAGAAGGGCGGTCATATTACTATATTTATTACTATATCAGACTGAGGAGAAGGGCGGCCATATTACTATATATATTACTATATCACACTGAGGAGAAGGGCGGCCATATTACTATATCACACTGAGGAGAAGGGCGGCCATATTACTATATCACACTGAGGAGAAGGGCGGCCATATTACTATATCACACTGAGGAGAAGGGCAGCCATATTTATATATTACTATATCACACTGAGGAGGAGGGCAGCCATATTACTATATATATATATTACTATATCACACTGAGGAGAAGGCAGGTCATATTACTATATATATATTACTATATCACACTGAGGAGAAGGGCGGCCATTTTACTCTACATATATTACTATATCACACTGAGGAGGAGGGTAGCCATATTACTATATCACACTGAGGAGGAGGGTAGCCATATTACTATATATATATATTACTATATCACACCAAGGAGAAGGGCGGCCACATTACTATATATATTACTATATCACACTGAGGACGGCCATATTACTATACATATTACTATATCACACTGAGGAGATGGGCGGCCATATTACTATATATATATTATTATATCACACTGAGAAGAAGCGCGGCCATATTACTCTATATATATTACTATATCACACTGAGGAGAAGGGAAGCCATATTACTATACATATTACTATATCACACTGAGGAGAAGGGCAGCCATATTACTATATATATATTACACTGAGGAGGAGGGCGACCATATTACTTTATCACACTGAGGAGAAGGCAGGCCATATTGCTATATATATATTACTATATCAGACTGAGGAGAAGGGCGGCCATATTACTATATATATTACTATATCACACTGAGGAGAAGGGCGGCCATATTACTATATATATTACTATATCACACTGAGGAGAAGGGCGGCCATATTACTATATATATTACTATATCACACTGAGGAGAAGGGCGGCCATATTACTATATATATTACACTGAGGAGAAGGGCGGCCATATTACTATATATATATTAATATATCACACTGAGGAGAAGGGCGGCCATATTACTATATCACACTGAGGAGAAGGGCGGCCATATTACTATATATATTACTATATCACACTGAGGAGAAGGGCGGCCATATTACTATATATATTACTATATCACACTGAGGAGAAGGGCGGCCATATTACTATATCACACTGAGGAGAAGGGCGGCCATATTACTATATATATTACTATATCACACTGAGGAGAAGGGCGGCCATATTACTATATATATTACTATATCACACTGAGGAGAAGGGCGGCCATATTACTAAATATATATTACTATATCACACTGAGGGGAAGGGCGGCCATATTACTATATATATTACTATATCACACTGAGAAGGGCAGCCATATTACTATATATATTACACTGAGGAGGAGGGCGACCATATTACTATATCACACTGAGGAGAAGGCAGGCCATATTACTATATATATTACTATATCAGACTGAGGAGAAGGGCGGCCATATTACTATATATATTACTATATCACACTGAGGAGAAGGGCGGCCATATTACTATATATATATTATTATATCACACTGAGGAGAAAGACGGCCATATTACTATATATATTATATCACACTGAGGAGAAGGGCGGCCATATTACTATATATATTACTATATCACACTGAGGAGAAAGGCGGTCATATTACTATATATATTATTATATCACACTGATGAGAAGGGCGGCCATATTACTATATCACACTGAGGAGAAGGGAGGCCATATTACTATATCACACTGAGGAGAAGGGCGGCCATATTACTATATATATTACTATATCACACTGAGGAGAAGGGCGGCCATATTACTATATATATATTACTATATCACACTGAGGAGAAGGGCAGCCATATTACTATATATATTACACTGAGGAGGAGGGCGACCATATTACTATATCACACTGAGGAGAAGGCAGGCCATATTACTATATATATTACTATATCAGACTGAGGAGAAGGGCGGCCATATTACTATATATATTACTATATCACACTGAGGAGAAGGGCGGCCATATTACTATATATATATTATTATATCACACTGAGGAGAAAGACGGCCATATTACTATATATATTATATCACACTGAGGAGAAGGGCGGCCATATTACTATATATATTACTATATCACACTGAGGAGAAAGGCGGTCATATTACTATATATATTATTATATCACACTGATGAGAAGGGCGGCCATATTACTATATCACACTGAGGAGAAGGGAGGCCATATTACTATATATATTACTATATCATACTGAGGAGAAGGGCAGCCATATTACTATATATATTACTATATCACACTGAGGAGAAGGGCGGCCATATTACTATATCACACTGAGGAGAAGGGCGGCCATATTACAATATATATTACTATATCACACTGAGGAGAAGGGCGGCCTTATTACTATATAGATATTATTATATCACACTGAGGAGAAGGACGGCCATATTACTATATATATATATATTACTATATCACACTGAGGAGAAGGGCGGCCATATTACTATAAATATTACTATATCACACTGAGGAGAAGGGCGGTCATATTACTATATAAATATTACTGTATCACACTGAGAAGAAGGGCGGCCATATTACTATATATATTACTATATCACACTGAGGAGAAGGGCGGTCATATTACTATATCACACTGAGGAGAAGGGCGGCCATATTACTATATCACACTGAGGAGAAGGGCGGCCATATTACTATATATATTACTATATCACACTGAGGAGAAGGGGGGCCATATTACTATATATATTACTATATCATACTGAGGGGAAGGGTGGCCATATTACTATATATATATTACTATATCACACTGAGGAGAAGGGCGGCCATATTACTATATATATATTACTATATCACACTGAGGAGAAGGGCGGCCATATTACTATATATATATTACTATATCACACTGAGGAGAAGAGCGGCCATATTACTATAAATATTACTATATCACACTGAGGAGAAGGGCGGTCATATTACTATATTTATTACTATATCAGACTGAGGAGAAGGGCGGCCATATTACTATATATATTACTATATCACACTGAGGAGAAGGGCGGCCATATTACTATATCACACTGAGGAGAAGGGCGGCCATATTACTATATCACACTGAGGAGAAGGGCGGCCATATTACTATATCACACTGAGGAGAAGGGCAGCCATATTTATATATTACTATATCACACTGAGGAGGAGGGCAGCCATATTACTATATATATTATATCACACTGAGGAGAAGGGCGGCCATATTACTATATATATTACTATATCACACTGAGGAGAAAGGCGGTCATATTACTATATATATTATTATATCACACTGATGAGAAGGGCGGCCATATTACTATATCACACTGAGGAGAAGGGAGGCCATATTACTATATATATTACTATATCACACTGAGGAGAAGGGCAGCCATATTACTATATATATTACTATATCACACTGAGGAGAAGGGCGGCCATATTACTATATCACACTGAGGAGAAGGGCGGCCATATTACAATATATATTACTATATCACACTGAGGAGAAGGGCGGCCTTATTACTATATATATATATATTATTATATCACACTGAGGAGAAGGACGGCCATATTACTATATATATATATATATATATATTACTATATCACACTGAGGAGAAGGGCGGCCATATTACTATAAATATTACTATATCACACTGAGGAGAAGGGCGGTCATATTACTATATAAATATTACTGTATCACACTGAGAAGAAGGGCGGCCATATTACTATATATATTACTATATCACACTGAGGAGAAGGGCGGTCATATTACTATATCACACTGAGGAGAAGGGCGGCCATATTACTATATATATTACTATATCACACTGAGGAGAAGGGCGGTCATATTACTATATAAATATTACTGTATCACACTGAGAAGAAGGGCGGCCATATTACTATATATATTACTATATCACACTGAGGAGAAGGGCGGTCATATTACTATATCACACTGAGGAGAAGGGCGGCCATATTACTATATATATTACTATATCACACTGAGGAGAAGGGGGGCCATATTACTATATCATACTGAGGGGAAGGGTGGCCATATTACTATATATATATTACTATATCACACTGAGGAGAAGGGCGGCCATATTACTATATATATATTACTATATCACACTGAGGAGAAGGGCGGCCATATTACTATATATATATATATATATATATATATATATTACTATATCACACTGAGGAGAAGAGCGGCCATATTACTATAAATATTACTATATCACACTGAGGAGAAGGGCGGTCATATTACTATATTTATTACTATATCAGACTGAGGAGAAGGGCGGCCATATTACTATATATATTACTATATCACACTGAGGAGAAGGGCGGCCATATTACTATATCACACTGAGGAGAAGGGCGGCCATATTACTATATCACACTGAGGAGAAGGGCGGCCATATTACTATATCACACTGAGGAGAAGGGCAGCCATATTTATATATTACTATATCACACTGAGGAGGAGGGCAGCCATATTACTATATATATATTACTATATCACACTGAGGAGAAGGGCGGCCATTTTACTCTACATATATTACTATATCACACTGAGAAGGGGAGCCATATTACTATATCACACTGAGGAGGAGGGTAGCCATATTACTATATATATATTACTATATCACACCAAGGAGAAGGGCGGCCACATTACTATATATATTACTATATCACACTGAGGACGGCCATATTACTATACATATTACTATATCACACTGAGGAGATGGGCGGCCATATTACTATATATATATTATTATATCACACTGAGAAGAAGCGCGGCCATATTACTCTATATATATTACTATATCACACTGAGGAGAAGGGAAGCCATATTACTATACATATTACTATATCACACTGAGGAGAAGGGCAGCCATATTACTATATATATTACACTGAGGAGGAGGGCGACCATATTACTATATCACACTGAGGAGAAGGCAGGCCATATTGCTATATATATATATATATATTACTATATCAGACTGAGGAGAAGGGCGGCCATATTACTATATATATTACTATATCACACTGAGGAGAAGGGCGGCCATATTACTATATATATTACTATATCACACTGAGGAGAAGGGCGGCCATATTACTATATATATTACTATATCACACTGAGGAGAAGGGCGGCCATATTACTAAATATATATTACTATATCACACTGAGGGGAAGGGCGGCCATATTACTATATATATATATCACACTGAGCAGAAGGGCGGCCATATTACTATATATATATTACTATATCACACTGAGGAGAAGGGCAGCCATATTACTATAAATATTACTATATCACACTGATGAGAAGGCAGGTCATATTACTATATCACACTGAGGAGAAGGGCGGCCATATTACTATATATATATATATTACTATATCACACTGAGAAGGGCAGCCATATTACTATATCACACTGAGGAGGAGGGCAACCATATTACTATATATATTACTATATCACACAGAGGAGAAGGCAGGCCATAATACTATATATATTACTATATCACACCAAGGAGAAGGGCGGCCATATTACTATATCACACTGAGGAGAAGGACGGCCATATTACTATATCACACTGAGGTGATGGGCAGCCATATTACTATATATATATATTATTATATCACACTGAGGAGAAGGGCAGCCATATTACTATATATATTACACTGAGGAGGAGGGCGGCCATATTACTATATCACACTGAGGAGAAGGGCGGCCATATTACTATATATATATATTACTATATCACACTGAGGAGAAGGGCGGCCATATTTCTATATATATTACTATATCACACCGAGGAGAAGGGCGGTCATATTACTATATATATTATTATATCACACTGAGGAGAAGGGAGGCCATATTATTATATATATTACTATATCACACTGTGGAGAAGGGCGGCCATATTACTATATATATTACTATATCACACTGAGGAGGAGGGCGGCCATATTACTATATATATTACTATATCACACTGAGGAGAAGGGCGGCCATATTACTCTATATATATATATTACTATATCACACTGAGGAGAAGGGCAGCCATATTACTATATCACACTGAGGAGGAGGGCAGCCATATTACTATATCACACAGAGGAGAAGGCAGGCCATATTACTATATATATTACTATATCACACCAAGGAGAAGGGCGGCCATATTACTATATATATATTACTATATCACACTGAGGTGATAGGCGGCCATATTACTATATATATATTATTATATCACACTGAGGAGAAGGACGGCCATATTACTATATACATATACATATCACACTGAGGAGAAGGGCGGCCATATTACTATATATATTACTATATCACACTGAGGTGAAGGGCTGCCATATTACTATATAACACTGAGGAGAAGTGCGGCCATAGTACTATATATATTACACTAAGGAGGAGGGCGGCCATATTACTATATATATATTACTATATCACACTGAGGAGAAGGGCGGCCATATTACTATATATATTACTATATCACACTGCGGAGAAGAGTGGACATATTAATATATATATTACTATATCACACCGAGGAGAAGAGTGGCCATATTAATATATATATATATATATATTACTATATCACACCGAGGAGAAGGGCGGCCATATTACTATATCACACTGAGGAGAAGGGCGGCCATATTACTATATATATATATATATATATATATATATATATATATATATATATATATATATATATATATATATATATATATATATATATATATATATATATATATATATATATATATATTACTATATCACACTGAGAAGGGCGACCATATTACTATATCACATGGAGGAGAAGGGTGGCGATATTACTATATATATTACTATATCACACTGAGGAGAAGGACGGCCATATTACTATATACATATACATATCACACTGAGGAGAAGGGCGGCCATATCACTATATATATTACTATATCACACTGAGGAGAAGGGAGGCCATATCACTATATCACACGAAGGAGAAGGGTGGCGATATTACTATATATATTACACTGAGGAGAAGGGCGGCCATATTACTATATCACACTGAGGAGAAGGGCGGCCATATCACTATATATATTACAATGAGGAGAAGGGCGGCCATATTACTATATCACACTGAGGAGAAGGGTGGCCATATTACTATATACATTACTATATCACACTGAGGAATAGGGCGGTCATATTACTATATATATATATATATATTACACTGAGGAGGAGGGCTGCCATATTACTATATATATTACTATATCACACTGAGGAAGAGGGCGGCCATATTACTATATATATATATATATATATTACACTGAGGAGGAGGGCTGCCATATTACTATATATATTGCTATATCACACTGAGGAGAAGGGAGGCCATATTACTATATATATTACTATATCACACTGAGGAGAAGGGCGGCCATATTACTATATATATATATTACTATATCACACTGAGGAGAAGGGCGGCCATATTACTATATATATTACTATATCACACTGAGAAGGGCGGCCATATTACTATATCACACTGAGGAGAAGGGCGGCCATATTACTATATATATATTACTATATCACACTAAGGAGAAGGGCGGCCATATTACTATATATATTACTATATCACACTGAGGAGAAGGGAGGCCATATTACTATATATATTACTATATCACACTGAGGAGAAGGGCGGCCATATTACTATATATATTACTATATCACACTGAGCAGGGCGGCCATTTTACTATATCACACTGAGAAGGGCGGCCATATTACTATATCACAGTGAGGAGAAGAGCGGCCATATTACTATATCACACTGAGGAGGAGGGCGGCCATATTACTATATATATATTACTATATCACACTGAGGAGAAGGGCGGTCATATTACTATATATATTATTACATCACACTGAGGAGAAGGGCGGCCATATTACTATATATATTACTATATCACACTGAGGAGAAGGGCGGCCATATTACTATATATATATATATTACTATATCACACTGAGGAGAAGGGCGGCCATATTACTATATCACACTGAGGAGAAGGGCAGCCATATTAATATATATATTACTATATCACACTGAGGAGGAGGGCGGCCATATTACTATATATATATTACTATATCACACTGAGGAGAAGGCAGGTCATATCACTATATATATTACTATATCACACTGAGGAGAAGGGCGGCCATTTTACTCTACATATATTACTATATCACACTGAGGAGAAGGGCAGCCATATTACTATATCACACTGAGGAGGAGGGTAGCCATATTACTATATATATATTACTATATCACACCAAGGAGAAGGGCGGCCACATTACTATATATATTACTATATCACACTGAGGACGGCCATATTACTATACATATTACTATATCACACTGAGGAGATGGGCGGCCATATTACTATATATATATTATTATATCACACTGAGAAGAAGCTCGGCCATATTACTCTATATATATTACTATATCACACTGAGGAGAAGGGAAGACATATTACTATATATATTACACTGAGGAGGAGGGCGGCCATATTACTATATATATTACTATATCACACTGAGGAGAAGGACGGCCATATTACTATATCACACTGAGGAGAAGGGCGGCCATATTACTATATATATTACTATATCACACTGAGGAGAAGGGCGGCCATATTACTATATATATATTACTATATCAGACTGAGGAGAAGGGCGGCCATATTACTATATATATTACTATATCACACTGAGGAGAAGGCAAGCCATATTACTATATATATATTACTATATCAGACTGAGGAGAAGGGCGGCCATATTACTATATATATTACTATATCACACTGAGGAGAAGGGCGGCCATATTACTATATATATTACTATATCACACTGAGGAGAAGGGCGGCCATATTACTATATATATTACTATATCACACTGAGGAGAAGGGCGGCCATATTACTATATATATATTATATCACACTGAGGAGAAGGGCAGCCATATTACTATATATATTACACTGAGGAGGAAGGCGACCATATTACTATATCAGACTGAGGAGAAGGCAGGCCATATTACTATATATATATTACTATATCAGACTGAGGAGAAGGGCGGCCATATTACTATATATATTACTATATCACACTGAGGAGAAGGGCGGCCATATTACTATATATATTACTATATCACACTGAGGAGAAGGGCGGCCATATTACTATATATATTACTATATCACACTGAGGAGAAGGGCGGCCATATTACTATATATATTACACTGAGGAGAAGGGCGGCCATATTACTATATATATATTACTATATCACACTGAGGAGAAGGGCGGCCATATTACTATATATATTACTATATCACACTGAGGAGAAGGGCGGCCATATTACTAAATATATATTACTATATCACACTGAGGAGAAGGGCGGCCATATTACTAAATATATATTACTATATCACACTGAGGAGAAGGGCGGCCATATTACTATATATATATATTACTACATCACACTGAGCAGAAGGGCGGCCATATTACTATATATATATATTACTATATCACACTGAGGAGAAGGGCAGCCATATTACTATAAATATTACTATATCACACTGATGAGAAGGCAGGTCATATTACTATATCACACTGAGGAGAAGGGCGGCCATATTACTATATCACACTGAGGAGAAGGGCAGCCATATTACTATATCACACTGAGGAGTAGGGCAACCATATTACTATATATATTACTATATCACACAGAGGAGAAGGCAGGCCATATTACTATATATATTACTATATCACACGAAGGAGAAGGGCGGCCATATTACTATATCACACTGAGGAGGACGGCCATATTACTATATCACACTGAGGTGATGGGCGGCCATATTACTATATATATACTATTATATCACACTGAGAAGAAGGGCGGCCATATTACTCTATATATATTACTATATCACACTGAGAAGGGAAGCCATATTACTATATATATTACTAAATAACACGGAGGAGAAGGGCGGCCATATTACTATATATATTACACTGAGGAGGAGGGCGGCCATATTACTATATCACACTGAGGAGGAGGGCGGCTATATTACTATATATATATTACTATATCACACTGAGGAGAAGGGCGGCCATATTACTATATCACACTGTGGAGAAGAGTGGACATATTAATATATATATTACTATATCACACTGAGGAGAAGAGTGGACATATTAATATATATATTACTATATCACACCGAGGAAAAGAGTGGCCATATTAATATATATATATATATATTACTATATCACACCGAGGAGAAGGGCGGCCATATTACTATATCACACTGAGGAGAAGGGCGGCCATATTACTATATATATATATATATATATATATATATATATATTACTATATCACACTGAGAAGGGCGACCATATTACTATATCACATGGAGGAGAAGGGTGGCGATATTACTATATATATTACTATATCACACTGAGGAGAAGGACGGCCATATTACTATATACATATACATATCACACTGAGGAGAAGGGCGGCCATATCACTATATTACTATATCACACTGAGGAGAAGGGAGGACATATCACTATATCACACGGAGGAGAAGGGTGGCGATATTACTATATATATTACACTGAGGAGAAGGGCGGCCATATTCCTATATATACATTACTATATCACACTGAGGAGAAGGGTGGCCATATTACTATATACATTACTATATCACACTGAGGAGAAGGGCGGTCATATTACTATATATATATATATATCACACTGAGGAGAAGGGCGGCCATATTACTATATATATATTACTATATCACACTGAGGAGAAGGGAGGCCATATTACTATATATATTACTATATCACACTGAGGAGAAGGGAGGCCATATTACTATATATATTACTATATCACACTGAGGAGAAGGGCGGCCATATTACTATATCACACTGAGAAGGGCGGCCATATTACTATATCACACTGAGGACAAGGGCGGCCATATTACTATATATATATTACTATATCACACTGAGGAGAAGGGCGGCCATATTACTATATCACACTGAGGAGAAGGGAGGCCATATTACTATATATATTACTATATCACAGTGAGGAGAAGGGCGGCCATATTACTATATATATTACTATATCACACTGAGCAGGGCGGCCATATTACTATATCACACTGAGAAGGGCGGCCATATTACTATATCACAGTGAGGAGAAGAGCGGCCATATTACTATATCACACTGAGGAGGAGGGCGGCCATATTACTATATCACACTGAGGAGAAGGGCGGTCATAGTACTATATATATTATTACATCACACTGAGGAGAAGAGCGGTCATATTACTATATATATTACTATATCACACTGAGGAGAAGGGCGGCCATATTACTATATATATATATTACTATATCACACTGAGGAGATGAGCGGCCATATTACTATATATATATATTACTATATCACACTGAGGAGATGAGCGGCCATATTACTATATATATATATTACTATATCACACTGAGGAGATGAGCGGCCATATTACTACATATATATTACTATATCACACTGAGGAGAAGGGAGGCCATATTATTATATATATTACTATATCACACCGAGGAAAAGAGTGGCCATATTAATATATATATATATATTACTATATCACACCGAGGAGAAGGGCGGCCATATTACTATATCACACTGAGGAGAAGGGCGGCCATATTACTATATATATATATATATATATATATATATTACTATATCACACTGAGAAGGGCGACCATATTACTATATCACATGGAGGAGAAGGGTGGCGATATTACTATATATATTACTATATCACACTGAGGAGAAGGACGGCCATATTACTATATACATATACATATCACACTGAGGAGAAGGGCGGCCATATCACTATATATATTACTATATCACACTGAGGAGAAGGGAGGCCATATCACTATATCACACGGAGGAGAAGGGTGGCGATATTACTATATATATTACACTGAGGAGAAGGGCGGCCATATTCCTATATATATATTACTATATCACACTGAGGAGAAGGGTGGCCATATTACTATATACATTACTATATCACACTGAGGAGAAGGGCGGTCATATTACTATACATATATATATATTACACTGAGGAGAAGGGCGGCCATATTCCTATATATATATATATTACTATATCACACTGAGGAGAAGGGCGGCCATATTACTATATATATTACTATATCACACTGAGGAGAAGGGAGGCCATATTACTATATATATTACTATATCACACTGAGGAGAAGGGCGGCCATATTACTATATATATATATTACTATATCACACTGAGGAGAAGGGCGGCCATATTACTATATCACACTGAGAAGGGCGGCCATATTACTATATCACACTGAGGACAAGGGCGGCCATATTACTATATATATATTACTATATCACACTGAGGAGAAGGGCGGCCATATTACTATATATATTACTATATCACACTGAGGAGAAGGGAGGCCATATTACTATATATATTACTATATCACACTGAGGAGAAGGAAGGCCATATTACTATATATATTACTATATCACACTGAGGAGAAGGGCGGCCATATTACTATATCACACTGAGAAGGGCGGCCATATTACTATATCACACTGAGGACAAGGGCGGCCATATTACTATATATATATTACTATATCACACTGAGGAGAAGGGCGGCCATATTACTATATATATTACTATATCACACTGAGGAGAAGGGAGGCCATATTACTATATATATTACTATATCACACTGAGGAGAAGGGCGGCCATATTACTATATCACACTGAGAAGGGCGGCCATATTACTATATCACAGTGAGGAGAAGAGCGGCCATATTACTATATCACACTGAGCAGGGCGGCCATATTACTATATCACACTGAGAAGGGCGGCCATATTACTATATCACACTGAGAAGGGCGGCCATATTACTATATCACAGTGAGGAGAAGAGCGGCCATATTACTATATCACACTGAGGAGGAGGGCGGCCATATTACTATATCACACTGAGGAGAAGGGCGGTCATAGTACTATATATATTATTACATCACACTGAGGAGAAGAGCGGTCATATTACTATATATATTACTATATCACACTGAGGAGAAGGGCGGCCATATTACTATATCACACTGAGGAGATGAGCGGCCATATTACTATATATATATATTACTATATCACACTGAGGAGATGAGCGGCCATATTACTATATATATATATTACTATATCACACTGAGGAGATGAGCGGCCATATTACTACATATATATTACTATATCACACTGAGGAGAAGGGAGGCCATATTATTATATATATTACTATATCACACCGAGGAAAAGAGTGGCCATATTAATATATATATATATATATTACTATATCACACCGAGGAGAAGGGCGGCCATATTACTATATCACACTGAGGAGAAGGGCGGCCATATTACTATATATATATATATATTACTATATCACACTGAGAAGGGCGACCATATTACTATATCACATGGAGGAGAAGGGTGGCGATATTACTATATATATTACTATATCACACTGAGGAGAAGGACGGCCATATTACTATATACATATACATATCACACTGAGGAGAAGGGCGGCCATATCACTATATATATTACTATATCACACTGAGGAGAAGGGAGGCCATATCACTATATCACACGGAGGAGAAGGGTGGCGATATTACTATATACATTACACTGAGGAGAAGGGCGGCCATATTCCTATATATATATTACTATATCACACTGAGGAGAAGGGTGGCCATATTACTATATACATTACTATATCACACTGAGGAGAAGGGCGGTCATATTACTATACATATATATATATTACACTGAGGAGAAGGGCGGCCATATTCCTATATATATATATTACTATATCACACTGAGGAGAAGGGCGGCCATATTACTATATATATTACTATATCACACTGAGGAGAAGGGAGGCCATATTACTATATATATTACTATATCACACTGAGGAGAAGGGCGGCCATATTACTATATATATATATTACTATATCACACTGAGGAGAAGGGCGGCCATATTACTATATCACACTGAGAAGGGCGGCCATATTACTATATCACACTGAGGACAAGGGCGGCCATATTACTATATATATATTACTATATCACACTGAGGAGAAGGGCGGCCATATTACTATATATATTACTATATCACACTGAGGAGAAGGGAGGCCATATTACTATATATATTACTATATCACACTGAGGAGAAGGAAGGCCATATTACTATATATATTACTATATCACACTGAGGAGAAGGGCGGCCATATTACTATATCACACTGAGAAGGGCGGCCATATTACTATATCACACTGAGGACAAGGGCGGCCATATTACTATATATATATTACTATATCACACTGAGGAGAAGGGCGGCCATATTACTATATATATTACTATATCACACTGAGGAGAAGGGAGGCCATATTACTATATATATTACTATATCACACTGAGGAGAAGGGCGGCCATATTACTATATCACACTGAGAAGGGCGGCCATATTACTATATCACACTGAGAAGGGCGGCCATATTACTATATCACAGTGAGGAGAAGAGCGGCCATATTACTATATCACACTGAGGAGGAGGGCGGCCATATTACTATATCACACTGAGGAGAAGGGCGGTCATAGTACTATATATATTATTACATCACACTGAGGAGAAGAGCGGCCATATTACTATATATATATATTACTATATCACACTGAGGAGATGAGCGGCCATATTACTATATATATATATCACACTGAGGAGATGAGCGGCCATATTACTATATATAGTTTGTAAAGCCGAATAAAGACTTGCGTCCATCAAGTTCGACCTGTTAGTTCTGTAGTTGCTAAAGTTGATCCAGAGGAGGGCAAAAACCCCAAATGATTTGGCCAATCTTCACCTGAGGAAAAATTCCCTCCCGACTCTGAAACCAGCAGTCAGAATAAATCCCTGTATCAACCTACTAATTTATTTTATTTTTAAGTATATGCTGAAATCTGCCTGGTATCTAGAAATGCATCCAGTCCCCGCTTGAACTGGTGTAGTGAATCCGACATTACCGTCTCCTCACTCAGTGAATTCCATATTCTCACTGCTCTTACCGTAAAGAACCCCTTCCTATGCTGGTGCTGAAACCTTTTCTCTTCCAGTCTTAGTGAATGCCCTCTTGTTACCGTAATATCCCTCCTTTTGAACAAATCCCGGGCAAGGTCTCTATACTGTCCCCTAACATATTTGTACACATTTATTATGTCCCCCCTCAACCTTCTCTTTTCCAGGCTGAATAGTCCTAGTTTTGCCAACCTCTCTGGGTATTGCAGTCCCTCCATTCCCTTTATTAATTTTGTTGCCCTCCTTTGTACCTTTTCAAGCTCATTTCTATCCTTTCTATATATTGGGGCCCATAACTGAGCACAGTATTCCAAGTGTGGTCTGACCAGTGCTTTGTACAGTGGAAGAACAATGTTCTCATCCTTTGCAGCTATACCTCTTCTGATACATCCCATTACCCTGTTTGCCCTTACAGCAGCCGCCTGACTTTGGGCACTCCAATTTAGTTTGCTATCAATCAAGATGCCCAAGTCCTTCTCCATCTCTGAATTCCCCAATGATTTCCCATTCAGTGAGTACTGGTGACTTCCATTTTTCCTTCCCATATGTATGACCTTACATTTCTCCTCGTTAAACCTCATTTGCCATTTAATGCTCCACCTACCCAGCTTATCCAAATCCCTCTGTAGGTCTGCACTGTCCTCTTTTGTATTAATTGTTTTACATAACTTTGTGTCATCTGCAAATATTGATATTTTACTATTTATCCCGTTGACTATGTCGTTAATAAAGATATTAAATAACATTGGGCCTAGTACAGACCCCTGTGGTACCCCACTAGTGACGCTTACCCAATCTGAGTATATTCCATTTATAACCACCCTCTGCGTTCTATCCTTTAGCCAGTTAGCTACCCACTTGCAGACATTTTCCCCCAGCCCCATCATTCTCATTTTGTATACCAACCTATTATGTGGCACGCTATCGAACGCTTTTGAGAAGTCGAGATACACGACATCCACTGGTTCCCCCTGATCTACTCGAGAGCTAACCTCCTCGTAGAAGTCAATCAGGTTTGTTTGGCAGGAACGATTCCTCATGAATCCATGTTGGTTCGGGGTTAATAGATTATTAGCATCAAGATGCTCCATAATTGCCTCATTAATAAAGCCTTCAAAAATTTTGCCCACAACGGACGTCAGACTCACCGGCCGATAGTTTCCGGCGTCACTTTTCGCTCCCTTTTTGAATATTGGCACTACATTCGCCTGTCGCCAATCAAGTGGCACAGACCCAGTCTCAACAGAGTCCTTAAATATAAGATATAACGGTCTGTCTATCACATGACTTAGTTCCCTTAGTACCCGTGGGTGTATGCCATCAGGTCCTGGTGATTTGTTTATTTTAATGTTACTGAGGCGTTTCTCTACCCCAGCTTGGGTTAGATTTGTCATACTTAGTGGAGGATTAAGTTTGTCACTTCTCATTTCTCCTGTTAGTTCTATTTCCTTTGTGAAAGTTGCCGAAAAAAAATGTATTTAATAGATTAGCTTTATCCTCATCTTTCTCTATGATTTTGCCTTCATCACTTTTTATCGGTCCAATATTATCCGATTTAATCCTTTTACTATTTATATACGTAAAGAACAGTTTGGGATTTGATCTACTTTCCCTAGCAATACGTCTCTCTGTTTCCTCCTTCGCTATTTTTATTTGTTTTTTGCAGGTTCTCGTTTTTTCCTTGTAACACTTTAGTGCCTCCTTACTGTTTTCCTGTTTTAATCTCTTGAATGCCTCTTTTTTGCTATTTAACGCCCCTTTTACGTTCTTGTTCAACCATATTGGTTTCCTCTTATTTCTGGCCCTTTTATTCCCATACGGTATATACCTCTCGCACTGAGTATTCAGAATTCTTTTGAAGGTTTCCCATTTACTATTCGTATTCCTTTGATTAAGAACTTTGTCCCAGTCTATAAGTTGAAGGTTTTCTATCAGCTGATCAAACTTCGCCCTCCTAAAGTTTAATGTTTTTGTTGTTCCCTTATTGATAACCCTACTGAAGAGCATTTTGAAGTTGATAATATTATGGTCGCTATTACCTAGGTGCCCCCCTATCTGTACCTCAGTTATTCTATCAGGCCTATTAGTCAATATTAAGTCCAACACGGCCTTCCCTCTCGTTGGTTCCTGCACTAGTTGGGAGAGATAATTATCCTTAATATTTGTCAAGAACCTTTTTCCTTTCTGAGATCTACAGGTTTCTGTTTCCCAGTCAATATCCGGGTAGTTGAAATCCCCCATTACAATCACTTCATTATGTTTTGCTACTTTGTCTATTTGTCCTAATAGCAGATTCTCATTCTCCTCTGTTATATTGGGTGGCTTATAGCAGACCCCCAGTAATATTTTATTATTATTTTTTGCCCCCTCTATCTCTACCCACATGGACTCGACCCCCTCTTCTCCCTCTCCTATATCTTCCCTTAGTCTGGGCTTTAGACGTGACCTTACATATAAGCAGACTCCTCCGCCTTTCCCCTGTTTCCGGTCCCTTCTAAATAAACTATAATCTAATAAATTTATCACACTGAGGAGGAGGGCGGCCATATTACTATATATATTACTATATCACACTGAGGAGAAGGGCGGCCATATTACTATATATATTACTATATCACACTGAGGAGAAGGGCGGCCATATTACTATATATATTACTATATCACACTGAGGAGAAGGGCAGCCATATTACGCTATATAATACTATATCACACTGAGGAGAAGAGCGGCCATATTACTATATATATATTACTATATCACATTGAGGAGAAGGGCGGCCATATTACTATATCACACTGAGGAGAAGGGCGGCCATATTACTATATATATTACTATATCACACTGAGGAGAAGGGCGGCCATATTACTATATATATTACTATATCACACTGAGGAGAAGGGCGGCCATATTACTATATCACATTGAGGAGAAGGGCGGCCATATTACTATATATATTACTATATCACACTGAGGAGAAGGGCGGCCATATATTACTATGTATATTACTATATCACACTGAGGAGAAGGGCGGCCATATTACTATATCACACTGAGGAGAAGGGCGGCCATATTACTATATATATTACTATATCACACTGAGGAGAAGAGCGGCCATATTACTATATATATATTACTATATCACATTGAGGAGAAGGGCGGCCATATTACTATATCACACTGAGGAGAAGGGCGGCCATATTACTATATATATATATTACTATATCACACTGAGGAGAAGGGCGGTCATATTACTCTATATATTACTATATCACACTGAGGAGAAGGGCGGCCATATTACTCTATATATTACTATATCACACTGAGGAGAAGGGCGGCCATATTACTATATCACACGGAGGAGAAGGGCGACCAAATTACTATATATATTATTACTATATCACACTGAGGAGGAGGGCGGCCATATTACTATATATATTACTATATCACACTGAGGAGAAGGGCGGCCATATTACTCTATATAATACTATATCACACTGAGGAGAAGAGCGGCCATATTACTATAT
Source organism: Phyllobates terribilis (assembly GCF_046119375.1). NCBI lineage: Eukaryota > Metazoa > Chordata > Amphibia > Anura > Dendrobatidae > Phyllobates > Phyllobates terribilis. Next base: position 320,949,814 of record NW_027362772.1, read on the forward strand.
ATATTACTATATCACATTGAGGAGAAGGGCGGCCATATTACTATATATATTACTATATCACACTGAGGAGAAGGGCGGCCATATTACTATATCACACTGAGGAGAAGGGTGGCCATATTACTCTATATAATACTATATCACACTGAGGAGAAGGGCGGCCATATTACTATATACCGTATATTCCGGCGTATAAGACGACTTTTGAAGACTGAAAAATCTTCTGTCTAGTCTGGGGTCGTCTTATACGCCGGTAATGCTTTTGAACTTTCAGAAATTGACATGCGGGGATACTCTGGGGGTGTTAATAAGCTGCCGTGGCCGTATCCCTGCCATGTCGGAGTTAATATAAGGTGGAGGGAGTTAAAATACGGCGGCGGTAGGTCCAGACAGTCAGCGCTTCTGTGCTGAAACTGACACATCGCTGCGTATTCCCAGCTCCGGACACAGCGCAGGGCTTCTGTGCCGACAGCTTTCACTTGTCACAGAAGCGCTGCGCTGTGTCCGGAGCAGGGAAGTTCGCATCGCTTCTGTGACAATATATGAAAAGCCGGCAATTCAGCAGCGGCATAAGCCGGCACCCGACAATTTAGAATAGAAAGAATAGAGCATCACACATAGATTAGATAGATAGAAACATGTCAGTCACATATATATGAAGTACAGTGACAGTATTGCTCACTGTACTTGTCATTTAGTGTAAAGGATTTATTAAAACAAATATTAGTGTTTTCATGCACCGTCTCTTTAAAAAAGCCGGCCGGCAATTCAGCAGCGGTACCGGACAATTTATAACAGAAAGATAGAGCATCACACATAGATTAGATAGAAACATGTCAGTCACATATATATGAAGTACAGTGACAATGTTGCTTACTGTACTTGTCATTTAGTGTAAAGGATTTATTTAAAAAAATAATAGTGTTTTCATGCACCGTCTCTTTAAGAAAGCCGGCCGGCAATTCAGCATCTGTACCCGACAATTTATAACAGACAGAATAGAGCATCACACATAGATTAGATAGATAGAAACATGTCAGTCACATATATATGAAGTACAGTGATAGTGTTGGTTACTGTACTTGTCATCTAGTGTTAAAATAACGGATTTATTTAAAAAAAAATTGGCGTGGGGTTCCCCTTAATTTTAGTCTCTAGCGGAGGTTAAGCAGACGGCTGGGGCAGATGTTTGAAGTCTGGGAAGGGGGTAATACCCACGGAGCTTCCCAGGCTACTAATATCAGCCCCCAGCTGAATACCTAGCCTTTACTAGCTATTAAAATGGAGGACCCCCCCAAAAAATGACGTGGGGTCCCCCCTATTTTAATAGCTAGCAAAGGCTAGGCAGACAGCTGGAGGCTGATATTAATAGCCCAGGAAGGGTGCCATGAATATTGGCCCCCTTCCAGGCTAGAAACACCAGCCGTCAGCTGCCGCAGAAATGGCGCATTCATAGGATGCGCCAATTCTGGCACTTAGCCTCGCTCTTCCCACTGCCCTGGTGCGGTGGCAGTGGGGTAATAGTGGTGGGGTTGAGGTCAGCTTATAATGCCAGCTGACATCAAGCCCAGGTTAGTAATGGAGAGGCGTCTATAAGACACCCCCATTACTAACCCCATAGTCAAAGTTAAAAGAAAACACAAACACCCAGAAAAAAGTCCTTTAATTGAAATAAACACACAATTCTTTATTGTTCTAAATTAAACCATACTTACCATCACGCCCATTCCAGCTGAAGCCAACGCTCTCCTGCGATAAAAGTAAAATAATAAAGCAACCTCATCCTTACCTTTCCATGGTTCCCAGGACCGATCCAGCTCTGCTACATCGAGATGACAGGCTGGACCGCAGCAGAACTCTGCCATCCAGCCTGTCATCCCGCAGACACTGAGAAGCGCAGGCATGCTTGCGCTCCTCAGTGTCTGACTGTGACGGCATCCAGATGACGGCATCCAGAGCTCACCTCCTGGACGTCCGTCACTGACAGCGTGGGAAACTTCTACTGCGCATGCGGGGAGCAGGAGAATTTTCCCACGCTGTCAGTGACGTGCATGAGGTGAGCAGAGTTCATTGGACATGATCTCGGCTCATCTGGATGCCGTCACAGAGAGACACTGAGGAGCGCAAGCATGCCTGCGCTTCTCAGTGTCTGCGGGATGACAGGCTGGATGGCGGCGTTCTGCTGCGGTCCAGCCTGTCATCTCGATGTAGCAGAGCTGGACCCGTCCTGGGAACCATGGAAAGGTAAGGATGAGGTTGCTTTATTATTTTACTTTTATCGCAGGAGAGCGTTGGCTTCAGCTGGAATGGGCGTGATGGTAAGTATGGTTTAATTTAGAACAATAAAGAATTGTGTGTTTATTTCAATTAAAGGACTTTTTTCTGGGTGTTTGTGTTTTTTTTAATTACTTTACTAGAAATTCATGGCGGTCATGTCTAATATTGGCGTGACCCCATGAATTTCAGGCTTAGGGCCAGCTGATAATGCCAAGCTGGCCTTAACCCCTTTATTACCCAGTGAGCCACCGCACCAGGGCCCTGGATGAGTTGGGTACAGCGCCAGAAGATGGCGCTTCTATGAACGCGCCATTTTCCGGGGTGGCTGCGGACTGCAATTTGCAGCGGGGGGGGGCCCAGAAAGCTTGGGCCTCCCTGCGCTGCAGATTCCAGCCCCCAGCTGCCTAGTTGTACCTGGCTGGACACAAAAATATGGCGAAGCCCACGTCAACATTTTTGGGAAAAATTAATTACAAAATTAATAATAATTTAGGGACTGCATCTTTATTAACCCCTCAATTGTCATTTAGTGTTAAAATAAAGGATTTTTTAAAAAGAAAATTGGCGTGGGATCCCCCATCATTATAGTCTCTAGCGGAGGTTAAGCAGACGGCTGGGGCAGATGTTTGAAGCCTGGGAAGGGGGTAATACCCACGGAGCTTCCCAGGCTACTAATATCAGCCCCCAGCTGAATACCTAGCCTTTACTAGCTATTAAAATGGGGGACCCCCCCAAAAAAATGACGTGGGGTCCCCCTAATTTAATAGCTAGCAAAGGCTAGGCAGACAGCTGGGGGCTGATATTAATAGCCCAGGAAGGGTGCCATGAATATTGGCCCCCTCCCAGGCTAGAAACACCAGCCGTCAGCCGCCCCAGAAATGGCGCATTCATAGGATGTGCCAATTCTGGCACTTAGCCTCGCTCTTCCCACTGCCCTGTAGCGGTGGCAGTGGGGTAATAGGGCTGGGGTTGATGTCAGCTTATAATGCCAGCTGACATCAAGCCCAGGTTAGTAATGGAGAGGCGTCTATAAGACACCCCCATTACTAACCCCATAGTCAAAGTTAAAAAAAACACAAACACCCAGAATAAAGTCCTTTAATTGAAATAAAGACACAATTCTTTATTGTTCTAAATTAAACCATACTTACCATCACGCCCATTCCAGCTGAAGCCAACGATCTCCTGCAATAAAAGAAAAATAATAAAGCAACCTCATCCTTACCTTTCCATGGTTCCCAGGACGGGTCCAGCTCTGCTACATCGAGATGACAGGCTGGACCGCAGCAGAACGCTGCCATCCAGCCTGTCATCCCGCAGACACTGAGAAGAGCAGGCATGCTTGCGCTCCTCAGTGTCTCTCTGTGACGGCATCCAGATGAGCCGACAATGAACTCAGCTCACCTCCTGGACGTCCGTCACTGACAGCGTGGGAAACTTCTACTGCGCATGCGGGGAGCAGGAGAATTTTCCCACACTGTCAGTGACGTGCATGAGGTGAGCAGAGTTCATTGGACATGATCTCGGCTCATCTGGATGCCGTCACAGAGAGACACTGAGGAGCGCAAGCATGCCTGCTCTTCTCAGTGTCTGCGGGATGACAGGCTGGATGGCAGCGTTCTGCTGCGGTCCAGCCTGTCATCTCGATGTAGCAGAGCTGAAGCTGTCGTGGGAGCCATGGAGAGGTAAGGATGAGGTTGGTTTATTATTTTTCTTTTATTTCAGGAGATCGTTGGCTTCAGCTGGAATGGGCGTGGCGGTAAGTATGGTTTAATTTAGAACAATAAAGGATTGTGTGTTTATTTCAATTAAAGGACTTTATTCTGGGTGTTTGTGTTTTTTTTAATTACTTTACTAGAAACTCATGGTGGTCATGTCTAATATTGGCGTGACCCCATGAATTTCGGGCTTAGGGCCAGCTGATAATGCCAAGCTGGCCTTAACCCCTTTATTACCCAGTGAGCCACCGCACCAGGGCCCTGGATGAGTTGGGTACAGCGCCAGAAGATGGCGCTTCTATGAACGCACCATTTTCTGGGGTGGCTGCGGACTGCAACTTGCAGCGGGGGGGGGCAGAAAGCTTGGGCCTCCCTGCGCTGCGGATTCCAGCCCCCAGCTGCCTAGTTGTACCTGGCTGGACACAAAAATACGGCGAAGCCCCACGTCAACATTTTTGGGAAAAATTAATTACAAAATTAATAATAATTTAGGGACTGCATCTTTATTAACCCCTCAATTGTCATTTAGTGTTAAAATAAAGGATTTTTTAAAAAGAAAATTGGCGTGGGATCCCCCATCATTATAGTCTCTAGCGGAGGTTAAGCAGACGGCTGGGGCAGATGTTTGAAGCCTGGGAAGGGGGTAATACCCACGGAGCTTCCCAGGCTACTAATATCAGCCCCCAGCTGAATACCTAGCCTTTACTAGCTATTAGAATGGGGGACCCCCCAAAAAATGACGTGGGGTCCCCCCTATTTTAATATGTTTATGAGTGACAGTTTTCCTGCTATATACCTGCATGTCATAAGAATGTAAATTAAAAAAGGACCATGTTAAATTCAAATCTGTTTTTTTTTAATTTTTACCGGTGTTTGGGATGGGCTGGAAAAGGGGTAGTCTTATACGGTGAATATATCCTAAACTCTATATTTTAACAGGAAAGTAGGGGGGTCGTCTTATACACCAGGTCGTCTTATACGCCGGAATATACGGTATATTACTATATCACACTGAGGAGAAGGGCGGCCATATTACTATATATATTACTATATCACACTGAGGAGAAGGGCGGCCATATTACTCTATATATTATTATATCACACTGAGGAGAAGGGCGGCCATATTACGCTATATATTATTATATCACACTGAGGAGAAGGGCGGTCATATTACTATATATATTACTATATCACACTGAGGAGAAGGGCGGCCATATTACTATATATATTACTATATCACACTGAGGAGAAGAGCGGCCATATTACTATATATATTACTATATCACACTGAGGAGGAGGGCGGCCATATTACTATATATATTACTATATCACACTGAGGAGAAGGGCGTCCATATTACTATATATATTACTATATCACACTGAGGAGAAGGGCGGCCATATTACTATATCACACTGAGGAGAAGAGCGGCCATATTACTCTATATATTATTATATCACACTGAGGAGGAGGGCGGCCATATTACTATATATATTACTATATCACACTGAGGAGAAGGGCGGCCATATTACTATATATATTACTATATCACACTGAAGAGAAGGGCGGCCATATTACTATATCACACTGAGGAGAAGGGCAGCCATATTACTATATCACACTGAGGAGAAGAGCGGCCATATTACTATATATATTACTATATCACACTGAGGAGAAGGGCGGCCATATTACTATATATATTACTATATCACACTGAGGAGAAGGGAGGCCATATTACTCTATATAATACTATATCACACTGAGGAGAAGAGCGGCCATATTACTATATCACACTGAGGAGAAGGGCGGCCATATTACTATATCACACTGAGGAGAAGGGCGGCCATATTACTCTATATAATACTATATCACACTGAGGAGAAGAGCGGCCATATTACTATATATATTACTATATCACACTGAGGAGAAGAGCGGCCATATTACTATATATATTACTATATCACACTGAGGAGAAGGGCGGCCATATTACTATATATATTACTATATCACACTGAGGAGAAGGGCGGCCATATTACTATATATATTACTATATCACACTGAGGAGAAGGGCGGCCATATTACTATATATATATTACTATATCACACTGAGGAGAAGGGCGGCCATATTACTATATATATATTACTATATCACACTGAGGAGAAGGGCGGCCATATTACTATATCACACTGAGGAGAAGGGCGGCCATATTACTCTATATATTATTATATCACACTGAGGAGAAGGGCGGCCATATTACTATATCACACTGAGGAGAAGAGCGGCCATATTACTATATATATTACTATATCACACTGAGGAGAAGGGCGGCCATATTACTATATATATTACTATATCACACTGAGGAGAAGGGAGGCCATATTACTCTATATAATACTATATCACACTGAGGAGAAGAGCGGCCATATTACTATATCACACTGAGGAGAAGGGCGGCCATATTACTATATCACACTGAGGAGAAGGGCGGCCATATTACTCTATATAATACTATATCACACTGAGGAGAAGGGAGGCCATATTACTCTATATAATACTATATCACACTGAGGAGAAGGGCGGCCATATTACTATATCACACTGAGGAGAAGGGCGGCCATATTACTATATCACACTGAGGAGAAGGGCGGCCATATTACTATATCATAGAATCATAGAATGGTAGAGTTGGAAGGGACCTCCTGGGTCATCTGGTCCAACCCCCTGCTCAAAGCAGGATTCACTAGATCATCTCAGACAGATGTCTGTCCAGTCTCTGTTTGAAGACGTCCATTGAAGGGGAACTCACCACCTCTCGTGGCAGCCTGTTCCACTCATTAATCACCCTAACTGTCAAAAAGTTTTTTCTAATATCTAATCTGTGTCTCCTCCCATTTAGTTTCATCCCATTGCTTCTAGTCTTTCCTTGTGCAAATGAGAATAAAGATGATCCTTCTACAATGTGACAGCCCTTGACATATTTGTAGACAGCTATTAAGTCTCCTCTCAGTCTTCTTTTTTGCAAGCTAAACATTCCCAAATCCTACAACCGTTCCTCATAGGACATGGTTTGCAGACCAGTCACCATTCTGGTCGCTCTTCTCTGAACTTGCTCCAGTTTGTCTATGTCTTTTTTAAAATGTGGTGCCCAAAACTGTACACAGTATTCCAGATGAGGTCTGACCAAAGAGCAGTAAAGACCGATAATGACTTCACGTGATCTAGACTGTATGCTTCTGTTAATACATCCCAGAATTGTATTTGCCTTTTTTGCTGCTGCATCACACTGTTGACTCATGTTCAGTCTATGATCTATTAGTATACCTAAGTCTTTTTCACATGTACTGTTGCTTAGCTCTATTCCTCCCATTCTGTATATGCTTTTTTCATTTTTATTGCCCAGATGTAGTACTTTGCATTTTTCCCTGTTAAAAATCATTCTGTTGGTTGCTGCCCACTGCTCCAGTTTATTTAGGTCTTTTTGAATCCTCTCTCTCTCTTCTCTAGTATTAGCTATCCCTCCTAGCTTTGTGTCATCAGCAAATTTAATCAGTTTACCCTCAAATCCTTCATCTAAATCATTGATAAAGATGTTGAACAATACAGGTCCCAGGATGGAGCCCTGTGGTACCCCACTTGAGACATTCATCTAGCTGGATGTGAAGCCATTTACAACCACCCTTTGAGTCCGATCACTAAGCCAGTTATGAATCCACCTAACAGTTGCCTGGTCCATTGCATACTTGGTCATTTTTTCAATAAGGATGGTGTGAGATACTTTGTCAAATGCTTTGCTGAAGTCAAGATATACTATATCTACAGCATTTCCCTGATCCACCCAGTCAGTGATTCTGTCATAGAAGGAAATTAAGTTAGTCTGACATGACTTGTTAGTTATAAACCCATGCTGACTCTGGTTAATCACTTCATTCTTATCCATGTACTTACATACATGTTGTTTAATAATTTGTTCAAAGATCTTTCCTGGTATAGAAGTCAGACTCACCGGCCTATAGTTCCCTGGGTCCACCTTCTTCCCCTTTTTGAAGATAGGAACAACATTTGCTCTTCTCCAGTCTTCTGGGACTTCTCCTGTTCTCCAAGAATTTTCAAAGATTATGGAGAGTGGTTCTAAAATTTCTTCTACGATCTCCTTCAGTACTCTTGGGTGTAATTCATCTGGACCTGGAGACTTGAACTCATTTATGTTAGCTAAATATTCCCTCACAATCTTTTTGTTTGTTTACAGATAACTTGGATTCCTCTATTCCTTTAAAAGGACAGTGAAGATCAGTTGATGTTACATTTTCTTTCTGAGAGAAAACAGATGCAAAATAGGAATTAAAAAGTTTGGCCTTCTCAACATCCTCTCTTACCATTTCTCCATTTTCATCCTGTAAAAATCCTATAGCATCTTTGACTTTTCTTTTACTTTTGACATACCCCCAAAATCCTTTTTTATTGCTTTTGACATCTCTTGCAAGCCTTAATTCATTGTCAGCTTTAGCTAACCTGATACGTGCCCTGCAGGATCTGCAGACTGCATTATAATCTTGTTTAGATATGCCTCCCTCTTTCCATTTAATAAACATTTCTTTCTTTCTTTTTAGCATGTGTTTAAGTTCTGTGTTCATCCATCCTGGTTTCCTTAAATGCTTCCCATTCTTCCTACTTTTCGGGATTGTTAACGATTGTGCTTTGAGAATCTCATTTTTAAAAATTTCCCATCCTTCCTGGACATTTTTGTCCTTAAGGACATCCAGCCATTGGATCCCTCCTATTCTCTTTCTGAGTCTCTTAAAATCTGCCTTTCTAAAATCTAACCTTGAAGTTTGAGTCTTCACATGTCTTCCTCCTCTAGTTATCCAAAATTCTATAATAGCATGATCGCTGCCTCCTAGGGTCCCAGTCACCTTTACCTCCTCAACCATTTCCTCCCTGTTTATAAGGATTAGATCCAAAGTAGCAGATCCCCTTGTTTTCTCCCCTACCTTTTGGAAGATAAAGTTGTCAGCAAGAGAGGATAAGAATTTGCTTGACCTGTTAGTTTTACTTGAGAGATTCCCAACAAATGTCTGGATAGTTGAAATCTCCCATGACCACTACGTCATATTTTTTGGAGAACTTGGTGATTTGATACATAAAGAGTTCATCCATATCTTCAGCTTGCCCAGGTGGCCTGTAGTAAATGCCTACAATGGTGTCCTTTCCGTTGTTCTCTCCTTGTATTCTTACCCAAACAGTTTCCACAGAACTCCCAGTCTCTGAAGCTTCAATCTCTGTGCAGATATACGCTTTTCTAACATACAATGCGACACCTCCTCCTCGTTTATCAAGTCTGTTTCTTGCAAATAAGTTGTATCCTTTTAGCCTTTTATTCCAATCATGTGTATCGTCCCACCAAGTTTCAGTGATTCCAATGACATCATATTCCTTTTCCTGCGTTAGTAGTTCCAATTCTCCTTGTTTGTTGCCCATGCTTTGTGCATTTGTATAAAAACATTTTAGTTTGTGATTGGTTTCTCTTCCTCCCATATTTTTATTATTTAAATTGTTTTGTCTTTGTTCTTCCTTTCCACTTCCAGTAGCAGAGATCTCAATAGTATTTGTCAGCTGTATGGCTTTTTCTGGCCTTTTGCTTCCCTTCCCACATTGTTCTGGTATAAAGCTCTTCTGATGAGTGTAGCAAGGCGACTTCCAAATACATGTTTTCCAGTCTTCGTAAGGTGCACCCCATCTCTAGCAAGTAGTCCATCGTATAGGTAATTCATTCCGTGATCCAGAAATCCAAATCCTTGTTGACGGCACCATCGACGTAGCCAGTTGTTCACCTGTAGAATCTTATTCCACCTCATTGTTCCATGGCCATCCACTGGGAGGATGGATGAGAAGACCACCTGCGCTCCCAATTCTTTCACTTTCTTGCCTAAGTCTTCAAAGTCACTGCAGATGGTTTCCAGGTCCTTTCTTGCGGTGTCATTTGTCCCCACATGTATTAGCAGGAATGGGTAGTGATCTGTAGGTCTGAAGAGTCTTGATATCCTGTCAGACACATCTTTAATTTTTGCTCCTGGAAGACAGCACATTTCTCTTGAGGTTATGTCTGGTCTGCAGATAGCGGCCTCTGTTCCTCTTAACAGGGAATCCCCCATGACCACCACTCTCCGTTTTTTCTTCACAACATTCTTCTTTCTCCATCCAGGAGGATTCTGAGGGCTTACAAGGTTATTCATTGCTGGCAAAGTCTTATCTTGCTGTATTTCTTCATGGTTCTCCTGTGTGAGAGCCTGGTACTGGTTCCTGAGCAGTATGGGTGCTGACTGCCTCTCGATCCTCCTGCTTCTGTGGGTCACATGCTTCCATTCCTCTGTTTCGTCAGGTGCAGAGAGAATTTCTTCTCTTTCTGAATCATGAAGAGATAATTCTGCTCTGTCTAAGAACTCTTCACCTTCCTTAATGATTTTCAAGGTAGTTAACCTCTCTTCTAGATTTCGCAACTTTTCCTCCAACAGGGACACAAGCTTGCATTTCTGGCATGTGAAGTTTGGCTTTTCCACTGGCAAGTCTGTGAACATGTAGCAGGATATGCAGCTCACCAAATGGCTCCTGGACTCTTCCATGTTCTTACTGTTAATGTTCTGAAAACAGTGAAAAAAGCTTAAAAAAAAAAGCTTACCGATGTCCTCTTTTCAGCTCCAACAGCCAAAATCCAGTGTTCTTTGAGCTCACGGAGACTCTTCACTTACCCCAAAATGCAGTGGGAATATGCAAATTATCTCCTCAGGACTCCTCCCCTGGTTTACCGATGTCCTCTTTTCAGCTCCAACAGCCAAAATCCAGTGTTCTTTGAGCTCGCGGAGACTCTTCACTTACCCCAAAATGCAGTGGGAATATGCAAATTATCTCCTCAGGACTCCTCCCCTGGTTTATATATATTACTATATCACACTGAGGAGAAGGGCAGCCATATTACTATATATATATTACTATATCACACTGAGGAGGAGGGCGGCCATATTACTATATATATATTACTATATCACACTGAGAAGAAGGGCGGCCATATTACTATATATATTATTATATCACACAGAGGAGAAGGGCGGCCATATTACTATATATATTACTATATCACACTGAGGAGAAGAGCGGCCATATTACTATATATATATATTACTATATCACACTGAGGAGGAGGGCGGCCATATTACTATATCACACTGAGGAGGAGGGCGGCCATATTACTATATCACACTGAGGAGAAGGGCGGCCATATTACTATATATATTATTATATCACACTGAGGAGGAGGGCGGCCATATTACTATATATATTACTATATCACACTGAGGAGAAGGGCGGCCATATTACTCTATATATTACTATATCACACTGAGGAGAAGGGCGGCCATATTACTATATATATTACTATATCACACTGAGGAGGAGGGCGGCCATAATACTATATCACACTGAGGAGAAGGGCGGCCATATTACTATATATATTATTATATCACACTGAGGAGGATGGCGGCCATATTACTATATCACACTGAGGAGAAGGGCAGCCATATTACTATATATATATTACTATATCACACTGAGGAGAAGGACGGCCATATTACTATATCACACTGAGGAGAAGGGCGGCCATATTACTCTATATAATACTATATCACACTGAGGAGAAGAGCGGCCATATTACTATATATATTACTATATCACACTGAGGAGGAGGGCGGCCATATTACTATATATATTACTATATCAGACTGAGGAGAAGGGCGGCCATATTACTATATATATTACTATATCACACTGAGGAGGAGGGCGGCCATATTACTATATATATTACTATATCAGACTGAGGAGGAGGGCGGCCATATTACTCTATATATTATTATATCACACTGAGGAGGAGGGCGGCCATATTACTATATATATTACTATATCACACTGAGGAGAAGGGCGGCCATATTGCTCTATATAATACTATATCACACTGAGGAGAAGAGCGGCCATATTACTATACATATATTACTATATCACACTGAGGGGGAGGGCGGCCATATTACTATATATATTACTATATCACACTGAGGAGAAGAGCGGCCATATTACTATATATATTACTATATCACACTGAGGAGAAGGGCGGCCATATTACTATATATATTATTATATCACACTGAGGAGGAGGGCGGCTATATTACTATATATATTACTATATCACACTGAGGAGAAGGGCGGCCATATTACTCTATATATTACTATATCACACTGAGGAGAAGGGCGGCCATATTACTATATATATTACTATATCACACTGAGGAGGAGGGCGGCCATAATACTATATCACACTGAGGAGAAGGGCGGCCATATTACTATATATATTATTATATCACACTGAGGAGGATGGCGGCCATATTACTATATCACACTGAGGAGAAGGGCAGCCATATTACTATATATATATTACTATATCACACTGAGGAGAAGGACGGCCATATTACTATATCACACTGAGGAGAAGGGCGGCCATATTACTCTATATAATACTATATCACACTGAGGAGAAGAGCGGCCATATTACTATATATATTACTATATCACACTGAGGAGGAGGGCGGCCATATTACTATATATATTACTATATCAGACTGAGGAGAAGGGCGGCCATATTACTATATATATTACTATATCACACTGAGGAGGAGGGCGGCCATATTACTATATATATTACTATATCAGACTGAGGAGGAGGGCGGCCATATTACTCTATATATTATTATATCACACTGAGGAGGAGGGCGGCCATATTACTATATATATTACTATATCACACTGAGGAGAAGGGCGGCCATATTGCTCTATATAATACTATATCACACTGAGGAGAAGAGCGGCCATATTACTATATATATATTACTATATCACACTGAGGGGGAGGGCGGCCATATTACTATATATATTACTATATCACACTGAGGAGAAGAGCGGCCATATTACTATATATATTACTATATCACACTGAGGAGGAGGGCGGCCATATTACTATATATATTACTATATCACACTGAGGAGAAGGGCGGCCATATTACTCTATATATTATTATATCAAACTGAGGAGAAGGGCGGCCATATTACTATATCACACTGAGGAGAAGGGCGGCCATATTACTATATCACACTGGGGAGAAGGGCGGCCATATTACTATATCATACTGAGGAGAAGGGCGGCCATATTACTATATATATTACTATATCACACTGAGGAGGAGGGCGGCCATATTACTCTATATATTATTATATCACACTGAGGAGAAGGACGGCCATATTACTATATATATTACTATATCACACTGAGGAGAAGGGCGGCCATATTACTATATATATTACTATATCACACTGAGGAGGAGGGCGGCCATATTACTCTATATATTATTATATCACACTGAGGAGGAGGGCAGCCATATTACTATATCACACTGAGGAGAAGGGCGGCCATATTACTATATCACACTGAGGAGAAGGGCGGCCATATTACTATATATATTTTTATATCACACTGAGGAGGAGGGCGGCCATATTACTATATCACACTGAGGAGAAGGGCAGCCATATTACTATATATATATATATATATATATATATATTACTATATCACACTGAGGAGAAGGGCGGCCATATTACTATATATATATTACTATATTACACTGAGAAGAAGGGCGGCCATATTACTATATATATTACTATATCACACTGAGGAGAAGGGCGGCCATATTACTATATATATTACTATATCACACTGAGGAGAAGGGCGGCCATATTACTATATATTTTAATATATAATACTGAGGAGAAGGGCGGCCATATTACTATATATATTACTATATCACACTGAGGAGAAGGGCGGCCATATTACTATATATATTACTATATCACACTGAGGAGAAGGGCGGCCATATTACTATATATATTACTATATCACACTGAGGAGAAGGGCGGCCATATTACTATATATATTACACTGAGAAGAAGGGCGGCCATATTACTATATATATTACTATATAATACTGAGGAGAAGGGCGGCCATATTACTATATATATTACTATATCACACTGAGGAGAAGGGCGGCCATATTACTATATATATTACTATATCACACTGAGGAGAAGGGCGGCCATATTACTATATCACACTGAGGAGAAGGGCGGCCATATTACTATATCACACTGAGGAGAAGGGCGGCCATATTACTATATATATTACTATATCACACTGAGGAGAAGGGCGGCCATATTACTATATCACACTGAGATGCTAACCGTTCACTTGGGTTAATATTGTTTGCCTTGGTGTTTTAATAAAATCTATTTGACATGTATTGAATTCCATGACATGAAAATATGGATCCTGCATGATCATTATATAGATGTATATATGTGGTATGTAATACCCTGTAATTTATGGGTGGATGATATGTGGTCATTACTAAAATATATATATAAATGGATGTAGATTTATTAAGTTGATGGCCTCCCTCTGTGTTGTAATCGGTAATATTATACTGCGATCCAACACCTTGGGGCCACTACAGTGACTTCATGTTATCATACCATACTATGTATATCTCTTCATGGTCATGCTGTGGATGTGTGGTTCAATGTATTTCATTTGTTCTGATAGATATTTGGCTCCATACTGTCCCAATGCATAGAATGTATATGCATTGCTATATCCTTGTATGTGCCCTGTGAACTGACCTTGCACGCATGCGCACTGTGGACTCTAGACGCTGACCGGCTCTCCCAGTCTCTGGTGCCTTCCGGCGTCGGGTCACGTGTGGCCTGCCGCCGGTTGTCATGTGACGCGGACGCCGCTTGGCGTCGCGATTTCCATGGTGACGCATGCGTCACTTCCGGTTTTCGGCATCGCGTAATGCCGATATAACGTGGATCCTCCACACATGTCTCCAAGCCCCCTGACGAAGGGACATCCGAAACGCGCGTCGGGGCTCCTGCTCCACGTGTGTAGCTTGTCCTCTGCCCCTGTGCCCTGACTGCTTGCTTATAGATCTCCCTTCTTTATTTTCCATTGGTATGTATAGCGGGACCTCTATGGCTTTATATGTGATTGCTACATGAATACTATTGTTATGTCTAAGGGCAAATTATGACTTTCTGATAGATATCTATTGATTGTACCTTTGAATATGGGGCTACGGTAGTGACTATTTATTTTGCAATTTTGCAACTATACAATGATATACTCAACACGTGGATTTTGGTTTCTGTCCATGGTTTCTGTATTTTACCCCTTTATGCTATTATGTGTTAAATAAACTTTTGATATATTTATATATTTCTGGCTTTTTGATCGTTTATTTCTCTCCTTGTTTCTAACACACACTGAGGAGAAGGGCGGCCATATTACTATATATATTACTATATCACACTGAGGAGAAGGGAGGCCATATTACTCTATATAATACTGAGGAGAAGAGCGGCCATATTACTATATATATTACTATATCACACTGAGGAGAAGGGAGGCCATATTACTATATCACACTGAGGAGAAGGGCGGCCATATTACTATATATATTACTATATCACACTGAGGAGAAGGGCGGCCATATTACTATATCACACTGAGGAGAAGGGCGTCCATATTACTATATATATTATTATATCACACTGAGGAGAAGGGCGACCATATTACTATATCACACTGAGGAGAAGGGCGGCCATATTACTATATCACACTGAGGAGAAGGGCGTCCATATTACTATATATATTATTATATCACACTGAGGAGAAGGGCGGCCATATTACTATATCACACTGAGGAGAAGGGCGGCCATATTACTATATCACACTGAGGAGAAGAGCGGCCATATTACTATATATATTATTATATCACACTGAGGAGAAGGGCGGCCATATTACTATATATATATTACTACATCACACTGAGGAGAAGGGAATCCATATTACTATATATATTACTATATCACACTGAGGAGAAGGGCGGCCATATTACTATATCACACTGAGGAGAAGAGCGGCCATATTACTATATATATTATTATATCACACTGAGGAGAAGGGCGGCCATATTACTATATATAATACTATATCACACTGAGGAGACGAGCGGCCATATTACTATAAATATATATATATATATTACTATATCACACTGAGGAGAAGGGCGGCCATATTACTATATATATATTACTATATCACACTGAGGAGAAGGGCGGCCATATTACTATATCACACTGAGGAGGAGGGCGGCCATATTACTATATATATCACTATATCACACTGAGGAGAAGGGCGGCCATATTACTATATATATTACTATATCACACTGAGGAGGAGGGTGGCCATATTACTATACATAACACTATATCACACTGAGGAGTGGCCATATTACTATATATATTACTATATCACACTGAGGAGAAGGGAGGCCATATTACTATATCATACGGAGGAGAAGGGCGGCCATATTACTATATCACACTGAGAAGGGCGGCCATATAACTATATATATTACTATATCACCACTGAAGAGAAGTGCTGCCATATTACTATATATATTACTATATCACACTGAGGAGAAGGGCAGCCATATTAATAGATATATATTACTAGATCATACTGAGGAGAAGGGCAGCCATATTACTATATCACACTGAGAAGGGCGGCCATATTACTATATACATAACTATATCACACTGAGAAGGGCGGCTATATTACTATATCACACTGAGGAGAAGGGCGGCCATATTACTATATATATTACACTGAGAAGAAGGGCGGCCATATTACTATATCACACTGAGGAGAAGGGCGGCCATAACTATATATATTAGTACATCATCACTGAAGAGAAGTCCGGCCATATTACTATATATATTACACTGAGGAGAAGGGCGGCCATATTACTATATATATTACTATATCACACTGAGGAGTAGGGCGGCCATATTACTATATCACACTGAGGAGGAGAGTGGCCATATTACTATATCACACTGAGGAGAAGAGAGGCCATATTACTATATATATATATATATATTACTATATCACACTGAGAAGAAGGGCGACCATATTACTATATCATACGGATGAGAAGGGAGGCCATATTACTATATATATATTACTATATCACACTGAGGAGAAGGGCGGCCAAATTACTATATATATTACTATATCACACTGAGGAGAAGGGCGGCCAAATTACTATATATATTACTATATCACACTGAGGAGAAGGGCGGCCATATTACTATATCACACTGAGGAGAAGAGTGACCATATTAATATATATATTACTATATCACACTGAGGAGAAGGGCGGCCATATTACTATATATATATATTACTATATCACACTGAGGAGAAGAGTGGCCATATTAATATATATATATTACTATATCACACCGAGGAGAAGGGCGACCATATTACTATATATATATTACTATATCATACGGATGAGAAGGGAGGCCATATTACTAAATATATATATATTACTATATCATACGGATGAGAAGGGAGGCCATATTACTATAGATATATATTACTATATCACACTGAGGAGAAGGGCGGCCATATTACTATATCACACTGAGGAGAAGGGTGGCCATATTACTATATATATTACTATATCACACCGAGGAGAAGGGTGGCCATATTACTATATATATTACTATATCACACCGAGGAGAAGAGTGGCCATATTAATATATATATTACTATATCACACCGAGGAGAAGGACAGTCATCTTACTATATATATTATTACTATATCACACTGAGGAGAAGGGCGGCCATATTACTATATATATTATTACTATATCACACTGAGGAGAAGGGCGGCCATAATACTATATATATGACTATCACACTGAGGAGAAGGGAGGCCATATTACTATATATATATATATATATATATTACTATATCACACTGAGGAGAAGGGCGGCCATATTCCAACATATATTACTATATCACACTGAGGAGAAGAGCGGCCATATTACTATATATATTACTATATCACACTGAGGAGAAGAGCGGCCATATTACTATATCACACTGAGGAGAAGAGCGGCCATATTACTGTATCACACTAAGGAGAAGGCAGGCCATATTACAATGTATATTACTATATCACACTGAGGAGAAGGGCGGCCATATTACTATATATATTACTATATCACACTGAGGAGAAGGGCGGCCATATTACTGTATATATTACTATATCACACTGAGGAGAAGGGCGGCCATATTACTATATCACACTGAGGTGAAGGCAGGCCATATTACTATGTATATTACTATATCACACTGAGGAGAAGAGCGGCCATATTACTATATCACAGTGAGGAGAAGGGCGGGCATATTATTGTATATTACTATATCACACTAAAGAGAAGGGAGGCCATATTACTATATAAATATTATCATATCAGACTGAGGAGAAGAGCGGCCATATTACTATATATATATTACTATATCACACTGAAGAGAAGGGCGGCCATATTACTATATCACAGTGAGGAGAAGAGCGGCCATATTACTATATATATATATATTACAATATCACACTGAGGAGAAGGGCGGCCATATTAGTATATCACACTGAGGAGAAGAGCAGCCATATTACTATACATATTACTATGTCACACTAAGGAGAAGAGCGGCCATATTACTGTATCACACTGAGAAGGCAGGCCATATTACTATATATATTAGTATATCACACTGAGGAGAAGGGCGGCCATATTACTATATCACACTGAGCAGAAGGGCGGCCATATTACTGTATATATTACTATATCACACTGAGGAGAAGGGCGGCCATATTACTATATCACACTGAGGAGAAGGCAGGCCATATTACTATGTATATTACTATATCACACTGAGGAGAAGGGCGGCCATATTACTATATATATTACTATATCACCAAGGAGGAGGAGGGCGGCCATATTACTATATCACACTGAGGAGAAGAGCGGCCATATTACTATATATATTACAATATCACACTGAGGAGAAGGGCGGCCATATTACTATATATATTACTATATCACACTGAGGAGAAGGGCGGCCATATTACTATATATATCACTATATCACACTGAGGAGAAGGGCGGCCATATTACTATATATATTACTATATCACACTGAGGAGGAGGGCGGCCATATTACTATACATAACACTATATCACACTGAGGAGAAGGGCGGCCATATTACTATATCACACTGAGGAGGAGGGCGGCCATATTACTATTTATATCACTATATCACACTGAGGAGAAGGGCGGCCATATTACTATATATATTACTATATCACACTGAGGAGAAGGGCGGCCATATTACTATATCACACTGAGGAGAAGGGAGGCCATATTACTATATCATACGGAGGAGAAGGGCGGCCATATTACTATATCACACTGAGAAGGGCGGCCATATAACTATATATATTACTATATCACCACTGAAGAGAAGTGCTGCCATATTACTATATATATTACTATATCACACTGAGGAGAAGGGCAGCCATATTAATAGATATATATTACTAGATCATACTGAGGAGAAGGGCAGCCATATTACTATATCACACTGAGAAGGGCGGCCATATTACTATATACATTACTATATCACACTGAGAAGGGCGGCTATATTACTATATCACACTGAGGAGAAGGGCGGCTATATTACTATATCATAGAATCATAGAATCATAGAATGGTAGAGTTGGAAGGGACCTCCTGGGTCATCTGGTCCAACCCCCTGCTCAAAGCAGGATTCACTAGATCATCTCAGACAGATGTCTGTCCAGCCTCTGTTTGAAGACGTCCATTGAAGGGGAACTCACCACCTCTCGTGGCAGCCTGTTCCACTCATTGATCACCCTAACTGTCAAAAAGTTTTTTCTAATATCTAATCTGTGTCTCCTCCCATTTAGTTTCATCCCGTTGCTTCTAGTCTTTCCTTGTGCAAATGAGAATAAAGATGATCCTTCTACAATGTGACAGCCCTTGACATATTTGTAGACAGCTATTAAGTCTCCTCTCAGTCTTCTTTTTTGCAAGCTAAACAATCCCAAATCCTGCAACCGTTCCTCATAGGACATGGTTTGCAGACCAGTCACCATTCTGGTCGCTCTTCTCTGAACTTGCTCCAGTTTGTCTATGTCTTTTTTAAAATGTGGTGCCCAAAACTGTACACAGTATTCCAGATGAGGTCTGACCAAAGAGGAGTAAAGACCGATAATGACTTCACGTGATCTAGACTGTATGCTTCTGTTAATACATCCCAGAATTGTATTTGCCTTTTTTGCTGCTGCATCACACTGTTGACTCATGTTCAGTCTATGATCTATTAGTATACCTAAGTCTTTTTCACATGTACTGTTGCTTAGCTCTATTCCTCCCATTCTGTATATGCTTTTTTCATTTTTATTGCCCAGATGTAGTACTTTGCATTTTTCCCTGTTAAAAACCATTCTGTTGGTTGCTGCCCACTGCTCCAGTTTATTTAGGTCTTTTTGAATCCTCTCTCTCTCTTCTCTAGTATTAGCTATCCCTCCTAGCTTTGTGTCATCAGCAAATTTAATCAGTTTACCCTCAATTCCTTCATCTAAATCATTGATAAAGATGTTGAACAATACAGGTCCCAGGACGGAGCCCTGTGGTACCCCACTTGAGACATTCATTCATCCAGCTGGATGTGAAGCCATTTACAACCACCCTTTGAGTCCGATCACTAAGCCAGTTATGAATCCACCTAACAGTTGCCTGGTCCATTGCATACTTGGTCATTTTTTCAATAAGGATGGTGTGAGATACTTTGTCAAATGCTTTGCTGAAGTCAAGATATACTATATCTACAGCATTTCCCTGATCCACCCAGTCAGTGATTCTGTCATAGAAGGAAATTAAGTTAGTCTGACATGACTTGTTAGTTACAAACCCATGCTGACTCTGGTTAATCACTTCATTCTTATCCATGTACTTACATACATGTTGTTTAATAATTTGTTCAAAGATCTTTCCTGGTATAGAAGTCAGACTCACCGGCCTATAGTTCCCTGGGTCCACCTTCTTCCCCTTTTTGAAGATAGGAACAACATTTGCTCTTCTCCAGTCTTCTGGGACTTCTCCTGTTCTCCAAGAATTTTCAAAGATTATGGAGAGTGGTTCTAAAATTTCTTCTATGATCTCCTTCAGTACTCTTGGGTGTAATTCATCTGGACCTGGAGACTTGAACTCATTTATGTTAGCTAAATATTTCCTCACAATCTTTCTGTTTACAGATAACTTGGATTCCTCTATTCCTTTAAAAGGACAGTGAAGATCAGTTGATGTTACATTTTCTTTCTGAGAGAAAACAGATGCAAAATAGGAATTAAAAAGTTCGGCCTTCTCAACATCCTCTCTTACCATTTCTCCATTTTCATCCTGTAAAAATCCTATAGCATCTTTGACTTTTCTTTTACTTTTGACATACCCCCAAAATCCTTTTTTATTGCTTTTGACATCTCTTGCAAGCCTTAGTTCATTGTCAGCTTTAGCTAACCTGACACGTGCCCTGCAGGATCTGCAGACTGCATTATAATCTTCTTTAGATATGCCTCCCTCTTTCCATTTAATAAACATTTCTTTCTTTCTTTTTAGCATGTGTTTAAGTTCTGTGTTCATCCATCCTGGTTTCCTTAAATGCTTCCCATTCTTCCTACTTTTCGGGATTGTTAACGATTGTGCTTTGAGAATCTCATTTTTAAAAATTTCCCATCCTTCCTGGACATTTTTGTCCTTAAGGACATACAGCCATTGGATCCCTCCTATTCTCTTTCTGAGTCTCTTAAAATCTGCCTTTCTAAAATCTAACCTTGAAGTTTGAGTCTTCACATGTCTTCCTCCTCTAGTTATCCAAAATTCTATAATAGCATGATCGCTGCCTCCTAGGGTCCCAGCCACTTTTACCTCCTCAACCATTTCCTCCCTGTTTATAAGGATTAGATCCAAAGTAGCAGATCCCCTTGTTTTCTCCCCTACCTTTTGGAAGATAAAGTTGTCAGCAAGAGAGGATAAGAATTTGCTTGACCTGTTAGTTTTACTTGAGAGAGATTCCCAACAAATGTCTGGATAGTTGAAATCTCCCATGACCACTACGTCATATTTTTTGGAGAACTTGGTGATTTGATACATAAAGAGTTCATCCATATCTTCAGCTTGCCCAGGTGGCCTGTAGTAAATGCCTACAATGGTGTCCTTTCCGTTGTTCTCTCTTTGTATTCTTACCCAAACAGTTTCCACAGAACTCCCAGTCTCTGAAGCTTCAATCTCTGTGCAGATATACGCTTTTCTAACATACAATGCGACACCTCCTCCTCGTTTATCAAGTCTGTTTCTTGCAAATAAGTTGTATCCTTTTAGCCTTTTATTCCAATCATGTGTATCGTCCCACCAAGTTTCAGTGATTCCAATGACATCATATTCCTTTTCCTGCGTTAGTAGTTCCAATTCTCCTTGTTTGTTGCCCATGCTTTGTGCATTTGTATAAAAACATTTTAGTTTGTGATTGGTTTCTCTTCCTCCCATATTTTTATTATTTAAATTGTTTTGTCTTTGTTCTTCCTTTCCACTTCCAGTAGCAGAGATCTCAATAGTATTTGTCAGCTGTATGGCTTTTTCTGGCCTTTTGCTTCCCTTCCCACATTGTTCTGGTATAAAGCTCTCCTGATGAGTGTAGCAAGGCGACTTCCAAATACATGTTTTCCAGTCTTCGTAAGGTGCACCCCATCTCTAGCAAGTAGTCCATCGTATAGGTAATTCATTCCGTGATCCAGAAATCCAAATCCTTGTTGACGGCACCATCGACGTAGCCAGTTGTTCACCTGTAGAATCTTATTCCACCTCATTGTTCCATGGCCATCCACTGGGAGGATGGATGAGAAGACCACCTGCGCTCCCAATTCTTTCACTTTCTTGCCTAAGTCTTCAAAGTCACTGCAGATGGTTTCCAGGTCCTTTCTTGCGGTGTCATTTGTCCCCACATGTATTAGCAGGAATGGGTAGTGATCTGTAGGTCTGAAGAGTCTTGATATCCTGTCAGACACATCTTTAATTTTTGCTCCTGGAAGACAGCACATTTCTCTTGAGGTTATGTCTGGTCTGCAGATAGCGGCCTCTGTTCCTCTTAACAGGGAATCCCCCATGACCACCACTCTCCGTTTTTTCTTCACAACATTCTTCTTTCTCCATCCAGGAGGATTCTGAGGGCTTACAAGGTTATTCATTGCTGGCAAAGTCTTATCTTGCTGTATTTCTTCATGGTTCTCCTGTGTGAGAGCCTGGTACTGGTTCCTGAGCAGTATGGGTGCTGACTGCCTCTCGATCCTCCTGCTTCTGTGGGTCACATGCTTCCATTCCTCGGTTTCGTCAGGTGCAGTTCGAATTTCTTCTCTTTCTGAATCATGAAGAGATAATTCTGCTCTGTCTAAGAACTCTTCACCTTCCTTAATGATTTTCAAGGTAGTTAACCTCTCTTCTAGATTTCGCAACTTTTCCTCCAACAGGGACACAAGCTTGCATTTCTGGCATGTGAAGTTTGGCTTTTCCACTGGCAAGTCTGTGAACATGTAGCAGGATATGCAGCTCACCAAATGGCTCCTGGACTCTTCCATGGTCTTACTGTTAATGTTCTGAAAACAGTGAAAAAAGCTTAAAAAAAAGCTTCAAAATGCGCGCGCCAGTAGGCGCGCGGTTTACCGATGTCCTCTTTTCAGCTCCAACAGCCAAAATCCAGTGTTCTTTGAGCTCGCGGAGACTCTTCACTTACCCCAAAATGCAGTGGGAATATGCAAATTATCTCCTCAGGACTCCTCCCCTGGTTTACCGATGTCCTCTTTTCAGCTCCAACAGCCAAAATCCAGTGTTCTTTGAGCTCGCGGAGACTCTTCACTTACCCCAAAATGCAGTGGGAATATGCAAATTATCTCCTCAGGACTCCTCCCCTGGTTTACCGATGTCCTCTTTTCAGCTCCAACAGCCAAAATCCAGTGTTCTTTGAGCTCGCGGAGACTCTTCACTTACCCCAAAATGCAGTGGGAATATGCAAATTATCTCCTCAGGACTCCTCCCCTGGTTTACCGATGTCCTCTTTTCAGCTCCAACAGCCAAAATCCAGTGTTCTTTGAGCTCACGGAGACTCTTCACTTACCCCAAAATGCAGTGGGAATATGCAAATTATCTCCTCAGGACTCCTCCCCTGGTTTACCGATGTCCTCTTTTCAGCTCCAACAGCCAAAATCCAGTGTTCTTTGAGCTCGCGGAGACTCTTCACTTACCCCAAAATGCAGTGGGAATATGCAAATTATCTCCTCAGGACTCCTCCCCTGGTTTACCGATGTCCTCTTTTCAGCTCCAACAGCCAAAATCCAGTGTTCTTTGAGCTCGCGGAGACTCTTCACTTACCCCAAAATGCAGTGGGAATATGCAAATTATCTCCTCAGGACTCCTCCCCTGGTTTACCGATGTCCTCTTTTCAGCTCCAACAGCCAAAATCCAGTGTTCTTTGAGCTCGCGGAGACTCTTCACTTACCCCAAAATGCAGTGGGAATATGCAAATTATCTCCTCAGGACTCCTCCCCTGGTATAGTAATATACATTACTATATCACACTGAGGAGAAGGGCGGCCATATTACTAATATATATTACACTGAGAAGAAGGGCGGCCATATTACTATATCACACTGAGAAGAGTGGCCATATTAATATATATATTACTATATCACACCGAGGAGAAGGACAGTCATCTTACTATATATATTATTACTATATCACACTGAGAAGGGCGGCCATATTACTATATATATTACTATATCACACTGAGGAGAAGAGTGACCATATTACTATATATATTATTACTATATCACACTGAGGAGAAGGGCGGCCATATTACTATATCACACTGAGAAGGGCGGCCATATTACTATATCACAGTGAGGAGAAGGGCGGCCATATTACTATATCACACTGAGGAGAAGGGAGGCCATATTACTATATCACACTGAGGTGGAGGGCGGCCATATTATTATATCACACTGAGGTGGAGGGTGGCCATATTACTATATCACACGGAGGAGAAGGGTGGCGATATTACTATATCACACGGAGGAGAAGGGCGGCCATATTACTATATCACACTGAGGAGAAGGGCGGCCATAACTATATATATTAGTACATCATCACTAAAGAGAAGTCCGGCCATATTACTATATATATTACACTGAGGAGAAGGGCGGCCATATTACTATATATATATTACTATATCACACTGAGGAGTAGGGCGGCCATATTACTATATCACACTGAGGAGGAGAGTGGCCATATTACTATATCACACTGAGGAGAAGGGAGGCCATATTACTATATATATTATATATATATATATATATATATATATATATTACTATATCACACTGAGAAGAAGGGCGACCATATTACTATATCATACGGATGAGAAGGGAGGCCATATTACTATATATATATATTACTATATCACACTGAGGAGAAGGGCGGCCAAATTACTATATATATTACTATATCACACTGAGGAGAAGGGCGGCCAAATTACTATATATATATTACTATATCACACTGAGGAGAAGGGCGGCCATATTACTATATCACACTGAGGAGAAGAGTGGCCATATTAATATATATATTACTATATCACACTGAGGAGAAGGGCGGCCATATTACTATATATATATTACTATATCACACTGAGGAGAAGAGTGGCCATATTAATATATATATATTACTATATCACACCGAGGAGAAGGGCGACCATATTACTATATATATATATATTACTATATCATACGGATAAGAAGGGAGGCCATATTACTAAATATATATATATTACTATATCATACGGATGAGAAGGGAGGCCATATTACTATATCACACTGAGGAGAAGGGAGGCCATATTACTATATATACATATATATTACTATATCACACTGAGGAGAAGGGCGGCCATATTCCAACATATATTACTATATCAAACTGAGGAGAAGGGCGGCCATATTACTATATATATATATATTACTATATCATACGGATAAGAAGGGAGGCCATATTACTAAATATATATATATTACTATATCATACGGATGAGAAGGGAGGCCATATTACTATAGATATATATTACTATATCACACTGAGGAGAAGGGAGGCCATATTACTATATATACATATATATTACTATATCACACTGAGGAGAAGGGCGGCCATATTCCAACATATATTACTATATCAAACTGAGGAGAAGGGCGGCCATATTACTATATATATATTACTATATCATACGGATGAGAAGGGAGGCCATATATATATATATATATATATATATATATATATATATATATATATATATATATATATATATATATATATATATATATATATATATATATATATATATATATATATATATATATATATATATATATATATATATATACACACACACACACAGTGGTGGCCAAAAGTATTGGCACCCCTGCAATTCTGTCCGATAATACTCAGTTTCTTCCTGAAAATGATTGCAATCACAAATTCTTTGGTATTATTCTCTTCATTTAATTTGCTTGCAAGGAAAAATCACAAAAGAGAATGAAGCAAAAATCAAATCATTGATCATTTCACACAAAACTCCAAAAATGGGCCGGACAAAAGTATTGGCACCCTCAGCCTAATACTTGGTTGCACAACCTTTATCCAAAATAACTGCGAACAACCGCTTCGGTAACCATCAATGAGTTTCTTACAATGCTCTGCTGGAATTGTAGACTATTCTTCTTTGGCAAACTGCTCCAGGTCCCTGATATTTGAAGGGTGCCTTCTCCAAACTGCCATTTTGAGATCTCTAGACAGGTGTTCTATGGGATTCAGGTCTGGACCCATTGCTGGCCACCTTAGAAGTCTCCAGTGCTTTCTCTCAAACCATTTTATAGTGCTTTTGGAAGTGTGTTTTGGGTCATTGTCCTGCTGGAAGACCCATGACCTCTGAGGGAGACCCAGCTTTCTCACACTGGGCCCTACATTATGCTGCAAAATTTGTTGGTAGTCTTCAGACTTCATAATGCCATGCACACGGTCAAGCAGTCCAGTGCCAGAGGCAGCAAAGCAACCCCAAAACATCAGGGAACCCCCACCATGTTTGACTGTAGGGACAGTGTTCTTTTCTTTGAATGCCTCTTTTTTTTCCTGTACACTCTATGTTGATGCTTTTTCCCAAAAAGCTCCACTTTTGTCTCATCTGACCAGAGAACATTCTTCCAAAACATTTTAGGCTTTCTCAGGTAAGTTTTGGCAAACTCCAGCCAGGCTTTTTTATGTCTCGGGGTAAGAAGTGGGGTCTACCTGGGTATCCTACCATACAGTCCCTTTTCATTCAGACGTCGACGGATAGTACGGGTTGACACTGTTGTACCCTCGGACTGCAGGGCAGCTTGAACTTGTTTGGATGTTAGTCGAGGTTCTTTATCCACCATCCGCACAATCTTGCGTTGAAATCTCTCGTCAATTTTTCTTTTCCGTCCACATCTAGGGAGGTTAGCCACAGTGCCATGGGCTTTAAACTTCTTGATGACACTGCGCACGGAAGACACAGGAACATTCACGTCTTTGGAGATGGACTTGTAGCCTTGAGATTGCACATGCTTCCTCACAATTTGGTTTCTCAAGTCCTCAGACAGTTCTTTGGTCTTCTTTCTTTTCTCCATGCTCAATGTGGTACACACAAGGACACAGGACAGAGGTTGAGGCAACTTTAATCCATGTTAACTGGCTGCAAGTGTGATTTAGATATTGAAAACACCTGTTAGGTGCCACAGGTAAGTTACAGGTGCTGTTAATCACACGAATTACAGAAGCATCACAGGATTTTTCAAAGGGTGCCAATACTTTTGTCCACCCCCTTTTTTAGGTTTGGTGTGGAATTATATCCAATTTGGCTTTAGGACAATTCTTTTTGTGATTTTTCATTGAAGACAAATTAAATGAAGAGAATAATACCAAAGAATTTGTGATTGCAATCATTTTCAGGAAGAAACTGTGTATTATCTGACAGAATTGCAGGGGTGCCAATACTTTTGGCCACCACTGTATATTACTATATCACACTGAGGAGAAGGGCGGCCATATTACTATATATATTACTATATCACACTGAGGAGAAGGGCGGCCATATTACTATATATATTACTATATCACACTGAGGAGAAGGGCGGCCATATTACAATATATATTACTATATCACACTGAGGAGAAGGGCGGCCATATTACTATATCACACTGAGGAGAAGGGCGGTCATATTACTATATATATATTACTATATCACACTGAGGAGAAGGGCGGCCATATTACTATATATATATTACTATATCACACTGAGGAGAAGGGCGACCATATTACTATATCACACTAAGGAGGGGAGTGGCCATATTACTATATCATACTGATGAGGAGGGCGGCCATATTACTATATATATTACTATATCACACTGAGGAGGAGGGCGGCCATATTACTAAATATATATTGCTATATCATACTGATGAGAAGGGAGGCCATATTACTATATATATATATTACTATATCACACTGAGGAGGAGGGCGGCCATATTACTAAATATATATTGCTATAGTATCACTGAGGAGAAGGGCGGCCATATTACTATATCACACTGAGGAGAAGGGCGGCCATATTACTATATATATATATATATATATATATATATATATATATATATATATATATATATATATATATATATATATATATATATATATATATATATATATATATATATATATATATATATATATATATATATTACTATATCACAAAGGAGAAGGACAGTCATCTTACTATATATATTATTACTATATCACACTGAGGAGAAGGGCGGCCATATTACTATATCACACTGAGGAGAAGGGCGACCATATTACTATATATATTATTACTATATCACACTGAGGAGGAGGGCGGCCATATTACTATATATATTATTACTATATCACACTGAGGAGAAGGGTGGCCATATTATTATATATATTACTATAGCATCCCTGAGGAGAAGGGCGGCCATATTACTGTATATTACTATATCACACTGAGGAGAAGGGCGGCCATATTACTATATATATTACTATATCACACTGAGGAGAAGGGCGACCATATTACTATATCACAATGAGGAGAAGGGCGGCCATAATACTATGTATATGACTATCACACTGAGGAGAAGGGAGGCCATATTACTATATATATATTACTAGATCACACTGAGGAGAAGGGCGGCCATATTCCTACATATATTACTATATCACACTGAGGAGAAGGGCGGCCATATTACTATATATATTACTATATCACAGTGAGGAGAAGCGTGGCCATATTACTATAAATATATATGACTAGATCACACTGAGGAGAAGGACAGTCATCTTACTATATATATTATTACTATATCACACTGAGGAGAAGGGCGACCATATTACTATATATATTATTACTATATCACACTGAGGAGGAGGGCGGCCATATTACTATATATATATTACTATATCACACTGAGGAGAAGGGCGGCCATAATACTACATATGTGACTATCACACTGAGGAGAAGGGAGGCCATATTACTATATATATATTACTATATCACACTGAGGAGAAGGGCGGCCATATTCCTACATATATTACTATATCACACTGAGGAGAAGGGCGGCCATACTACTATATATATTACTATATCACACTGAGGAGAAGGGCGACCATATTATTATATATATTACTATATCACACTGAGGAGGGGAGTGGCCATATTACTATATATATTACTATATCACACTGAGGAGGAGGGCGGCCATATTACTAAATATATATTGCTATAGCATCACTGAGGAGAAGGGCGGCCATATTACTATATCACACTGAGGAGAAGGGCGACCATACTACTATATCAAACTGAGGAGAAGGGCGGACATATTACTATATATATATTACTATATCACACTGAGAAGAAGGGCGACCATATTACTATACATATTACTATATCATACTGATGAGAAGGGAGGCCATATTACTATATCACACTGAGGAGAAGGGCGGCCATATTACTATATATATTACTATATCACACTGAGGAGAAGGGCGGCCATATTACTATATATATTACTATATCACACTGAGGAGAAGGGCGGCCATATTACTATATCACACTGAGGAGAAGGGCGGCCATATTACTATATATATATTACTATATCACAGTGAGGAGAAGGGCGGCAATATTACTATATATATATATATATATGACTATATCACACCGAGGAGAAGGGAGGCCATATTACTATATATACATTACTATATCACACTGAGGAGAAGGGCGGCCATATTACTATATATATATATTACTATATCACACTGAGGAGGAGGGCGGCCATATTACTATATATATTACTATATCACACTGAGGAGAAGGGCGGCCATAATACTATATATATATGACTATCACACTGAGGAGAAGGGAGGCCATATTACTATATATATATATATATATATTACTATATCACACTGAGGAGAAGGGCGGCCATATTCCTACATATATTACTATATCACACTGAGGAGAAGGGCGGCCATATTACTATATCACAGTGAGGAGAAGGGTGGCCATATTACTATATATATATATTACTATATCACACTGAGGAGAAGGGCGACCATATTATATATATTATACTGAGGAGGGGAGTGGCCATATTACTATATCACACTGAGAAGAAGGGCGACCATATTACTATATCATACTGATGAGAAGGGAGGCCATATTAAAATATATATTACTATATCACACCGAGGAGAAGGACAGTCATCTTACTATATCACACTGAGGAGAAGGGCGGCCATATTACTATATATATATATTACTATATCACACTGAGGAGAAGGGCGACCATATTACTATATATATTATTACTATATCACACTGAGGAGAAGGGCGGCCATATTACTATATATATATATATTACTATATCACACTGAGGAGAAGGGCGGCCATATTACTATATATATTACTATATCACACTGAGGAGAAGAGTGGCCATAATATATATATTACTATATCACACCGAGGAGAAGGACAGTCATCTTACTATATATATTATTACTATATCACACTGAGGAGAAGGGCGGCCATATTACTATATATATTATTACTATATCACACTGAGGAGGAGGGCAGCCATATTACTATATATATTACTATATCACAGTGAGGAGAAGGGTGGCCATATTACTATATCACACTGAGGAGAAGGGCGGCCATATTACTATATCACACAGAGGAGAAGGGCGGCCATATTACTATATATATTACTATATCACAGTGAGGAGAAGGGCGGCAATATTACTATATATATATATGACTATATCACACTGAGGAGAAGGGAGGCCATATTACTATATATATATATATTTATTACTATATCACACGGAGGAAAAGGGCGGCCATATTACTATATATATATTACTATATATCAAACTGAGGAGAAGGGCGGCCATATTACTAATATATATATATTACTATATCACAGTGAGGAGAAGGGCGGCCATATTACTATATATATTACTATATCACACTGAGGTGGAGGGCGGCCATATTACTATATCACACTGAGGAGAAGGGGGGCCATATTACTATATATATATATGACTATATCACACTGAGGAGAAGGGAGGCCATCTTACTATATATATATATATATTACTATATCACACTGAGGAGAAGGGCAGCCATATTACTATATATATTACTATATCACACTGAGGAGGAGGGCGGCCATATTACTATATATATCACTATACCACACTGAGGAGAAGGGCGGCCATATCACTATATAAATTACTATATCACACTGAGGACAAGGGCGGCCATATCACTATATCACACTGAGGAGAAGGGCGGCCATATTACTATATATATTACTATATCACACAGAGGAGAAGGGCGGCCATATTACTATATATATATATATATTACTATACCACACTGAGGAGAAGGGAGGCCATATTACTATATCACACTGAGGAGAAGGGCAGCCATATTACTATAAATATTACTATATGACACTGAGGAGGAGGGCGGCCATATTACTATATATGTATTACTATATCACACTGAGGAGAAGGGTGGCCATATTACTATATATGTACTACTTTATCACACTGAGGAGAAGGACGGCCATATTACTATGATCTGTGTTCTGCTGCTGTGATATCGCAATTTCCTCCGTGATAAAAAAATAAATAAAGTATATCTTATCACTTTGAGGAGGAGGGTGGCCATATTACTATATCACACTGAGGAGAAGGGCGGCCATATTACTACATATATTACTATATCACACTGAGGAGGAGAGTGGCCATATTACTATATCACACTAAGGAGAAGGGAGGCCATATTACTATATCAACACTGAGAAGAAGGGCGACCATATTACTATATCACACTGAGGAGAAGGGCGGCCATATTACTATATATATTATTACCATATCATACAGAGGAGGAGGGCGGCCATATTACTATATCACACTGAGGAGAAGGGCAGCCATATTACTATATATATTACTATAGCATCAGTGAGGAGAAGGGCGGCCATATTACTGTATATTACTATATCACACTGAGGAGAAGGGCGGCCATATTACTAATATATATATATATATATTACTATATCACATTGAGGAGAAGGGCGGCCATATTACTATATCACACTGAGGAGAAGAGTGGCCATATTAATAAATATATTACTATATCACACCGAGGAGAAGGGCGACCATATTACTATATATATATATTACTATATCACACTGAGGAGGGGAGTGGCCATATTACTATATCACACTGAGAAGAAGGGCGACCATATTACTATACATATTACTATATCACACTGAGGAGGAGGGCGGCCATATTACTAAATATATATTGCTATAGCATCACTGAGGAGAAGGGCGGCCATATTACTGTATATATTATTACTATATCACACTGAGGAGAAGGGCGACCATATTACTATATATATTATTACTATATCACACTGAGGAGAAGGGCGGCCATATTCCTACATATATTACTATATCACAGTGAGGAGAAGGGTGCCATATTACTATATATGTATTACTATATCACACTGAGAAGAAGGGCGACCATATTACTATATCATACTGATGAGAAGGGAGGCCATATTACTATATCACACTGAGGAGGAGGGCGGCCATATTACTAAATATATATTGCTATAGCATCACTGAGGAGAAGGGCGGCCATATTACTATATCACACTGAGGAGAAGGGCGGCCATATTACTATATCACAGTGAGGAGAAGGGCGGCAATATTACTATATATATATATGACTATATCACACTGAGGAGAAGGGCGGCCATATTACTATATATATATTACTATATCATACGGATGAGAAGGGAGGCCATACATATATATATATATATATATATATATATATATATATATATATATATATATATATATATATATATATATATATATATATATATATATATATATATATATATATATATATATATATATATATATATATATATATATACACACACACACACAGTGGTGGCCAAAAGTATTGGCACCCCTGCAATTCTGTCCGATAATACTCAGTTTCTTCCTGAAAATGATTGCAATCACAAATTCTTTGGTATTATTCTCTTCATTTAATTTGCTTGCAAGGAAAAATCACAAAAGAGAATGAAGCAAAAATCAAATCATTGATCATTTCACACAAAACTCCAAAAATGGGCCGGACAAAAGTATTGGCACCCTCAGCCTAATACTTGGTTGCACAACCTTTATCCAAAATAACTGCGAACAACCGCTTCGGTAACCATCAATGAGTTTCTTACAATGCTCTGCTGGAATTGTAGACTATTCTTCTTTGGCAAACTGCTCCAGGTCCCTGATATTTGAAGGGTGCCTTCTCCAAACTGCCATTTTGAGATCTCTAGACAGGTGTTCTATGGGATTCAGGTCTGGACCCATTGCTGGCCACCTTAGAAGTCTCCAGTGCTTTCTCTCAAACCATTTTATAGTGCTTTTGGAAGTGTGTTTTGGGTCATTGTCCTGCTGGAAGACCCATGACCTCTGAGGGAGACCCAGCTTTCTCACACTGGGCCCTACATTATGCTGCAAAATTTGTTGGTAGTCTTCAGACTTCATAATGCCATGCACACGGTCAAGCAGTCCAGTGCCAGAGGCAGCAAAGCAACCCCAAAACATCAGGGAACCCCCACCATGTTTGACTGTAGGGACAGTGTTCTTTTCTTTGAATGCCTCTTTTTTTTCCTGTACACTCTATGTTGATGCTTTTTCCCAAAAAGCTCCACTTTTGTCTCATCTGACCAGAGAACATTCTTCCAAAACATTTTAGGCTTTCTCAGGTAAGTTTTGGCAAACTCCAGCCAGGCTTTTTTATGTCTCGGGGTAAGAAGTGGGGTCTACCTGGGTATCCTACCATACAGTCCCTTTTCATTCAGACGTCGACGGATAGTACGGGTTGACACTGTTGTACCCTCGGACTGCAGGGCAGCTTGAACTTGTTTGGATGTTAGTCGAGGTTCTTTATCCACCATCCGCACAATCTTGCGTTGAAATCTCTCGTCAATTTTTCTTTTCCGTCCACATCTAGGGAGGTTAGCCACAGTGCCATGGGCTTTAAACTTCTTGATGACACTGCGCACGGAAGACACAGGAACATTCACGTCTTTGGAGATGGACTTGTAGCCTTGAGATTGCACATGCTTCCTCACAATTTGGTTTCTCAAGTCCTCAGACAGTTCTTTGGTCTTCTTTCTTTTCTCCATGCTCAATGTGGTACACACAAGGACACAGGACAGAGGTTGAGGCAACTTTAATCCATGTTAACTGGCTGCAAGTGTGATTTAGATATTGAAAACACCTGTTAGGTGCCACAGGTAAGTTACAGGTGCTGTTAATCACACGAATTACAGAAGCATCACAGGATTTTTCAAAGGGTGCCAATACTTTTGTCCACCCCCTTTTTTAGGTTTGGTGTGGAATTATATCCAATTTGGCTTTAGGACAATTCTTTTTGTGATTTTTCATTGAAGACAAATTAAATGAAGAGAATAATACCAAAGAATTTGTGATTGCAATCATTTTCAGGAAGAAACTGTGTATTATCTGACAGAATTGCAGGGGTGCCAATACTTTTGGCCACCACTGTATATTACTATATCACACTGAGGAGAAGGGCGGCCATATTACTATATATATTACTATATCACACTGAGGAGAAGGGCGGCCATATTACTATATATATTACTATATCACACTGAGGAGAAGGGCGGCCATATTACAATATATATTACTATATCACACTGAGGAGAAGGGCGGCCATATTACTATATCACACTGAGGAGAAGGGCGGTCATATTACTATATATATATTACTATATCACACTGAGGAGAAGGGCGGCCATATTACTATATATATATTACTATATCACACTGAGGAGAAGGGCGACCATATTACTATATCACACTAAGGAGGGGAGTGGCCATATTACTATATCATACTGATGAGGAGGGCGGCCATATTACTATATATATTACTATATCACACTGAGGAGGAGGGCGGCCATATTACTAAATATATATTGCTATATCATACTGATGAGAAGGGAGGCCATATTACTATATATATATATTACTATATCACACTGAGGAGGAGGGCGGCCATATTACTAAATATATATTGCTATAGTATCACTGAGGAGAAGGGCGGCCATATTACTATATCACACTGAGGAGAAGGGCGGCCATATTACTATATATATATATATATATATATATATATATATATATATATATATATATATATATATATATATATATATATATATATATATATATATATATATATATATATATATATATATATATATTACTATATCACAAAGGAGAAGGACAGTCATCTTACTATATATATTATTACTATATCACACTGAGGAGAAGGGCGGCCATATTACTATATCACACTGAGGAGAAGGGCGACCATATTACTATATATATTATTACTATATCACACTGAGGAGGAGGGCGGCCATATTACTATATATATTATTACTATATCACACTGAGGAGAAGGGTGGCCATATTATTATATATATTACTATAGCATCCCTGAGGAGAAGGGCGGCCATATTACTGTATATTACTATATCACACTGAGGAGAAGGGCGGCCATATTACTATATATATTACTATATCACACTGAGGAGAAGGGCGACCATATTACTATATCACAATGAGGAGAAGGGCGGCCATAATACTATGTATATGACTATCACACTGAGGAGAAGGGAGGCCATATTACTATATATATATTACTAGATCACACTGAGGAGAAGGGCGGCCATATTCCTACATATATTACTATATCACACTGAGGAGAAGGGCGGCCATATTACTATATATATTACTATATCACAGTGAGGAGAAGCGTGGCCATATTACTATAAATATATATGACTAGATCACACTGAGGAGAAGGACAGTCATCTTACTATATATATTATTACTATATCACACTGAGGAGAAGGGCGACCATATTACTATATATATTATTACTATATCACACTGAGGAGGAGGGCGGCCATATTACTATATATATATTACTATATCACACTGAGGAGAAGGGCGGCCATAATACTACATATGTGACTATCACACTGAGGAGAAGGGAGGCCATATTACTATATATATATTACTATATCACACTGAGGAGAAGGGCGGCCATATTCCTACATATATTACTATATCACACTGAGGAGAAGGGCGGCCATACTACTATATATATTACTATATCACACTGAGGAGAAGGGCGACCATATTATTATATATATTACTATATCACACTGAGGAGGGGAGTGGCCATATTACTATATATATTACTATATCACACTGAGGAGGAGGGCGGCCATATTACTAAATATATATTGCTATAGCATCACTGAGGAGAAGGGCGGCCATATTACTATATCACACTGAGGAGAAGGGCGACCATACTACTATATCAAACTGAGGAGAAGGGCGGACATATTACTATATATATATTACTATATCACACTGAGAAGAAGGGCGACCATATTACTATACATATTACTATATCATACTGATGAGAAGGGAGGCCATATTACTATATCACACTGAGGAGAAGGGCGGCCATATTACTATATATATTACTATATCACACTGAGGAGAAGGGCGGCCATATTACTATATATATTACTAT
Source organism: Phyllobates terribilis (assembly GCF_046119375.1). Lineage (NCBI taxonomy): Eukaryota > Metazoa > Chordata > Amphibia > Anura > Dendrobatidae > Phyllobates > Phyllobates terribilis. The sequence goes on from NW_027362772.1 coordinate 320,987,255, forward strand.
ATCACACTGAGGAGAAGGGCGGCCATATTACTATATCACACTGAGGAGAAGGGCGGCCATATTACTATATATATATTACTATATCACAGTGAGGAGAAGGGCGGCAATATTACTATATATATATATATATATGACTATATCACACCGAGGAGAAGGGAGGCCATATTACTATATATACATTACTATATCACACTGAGGAGAAGGGCGGCCATATTACTATATATATATATTACTATATCACACTGAGGAGGAGGGCGGCCATATTACTATATATATTACTATATCACACTGAGGAGAAGGGCGGCCATAATACTATATATATATGACTATCACACTGAGGAGAAGGGAGGCCATATTACTATATATATATATATATATATTACTATATCACACTGAGGAGAAGGGCGGCCATATTCCTACATATATTACTATATCACACTGAGGAGAAGGGCGGCCATATTACTATATCACAGTGAGGAGAAGGGTGGCCATATTACTATATATATATATTACTATATCACACTGAGGAGAAGGGCGACCATATTATATATATTATACTGAGGAGGGGAGTGGCCATATTACTATATCACACTGAGAAGAAGGGCGACCATATTACTATATCATACTGATGAGAAGGGAGGCCATATTAAAATATATATTACTATATCACACCGAGGAGAAGGACAGTCATCTTACTATATCACACTGAGGAGAAGGGCGGCCATATTACTATATATATATATTACTATATCACACTGAGGAGAAGGGCGACCATATTACTATATATATTATTACTATATCACACTGAGGAGAAGGGCGGCCATATTACTATATATATATATATTACTATATCACACTGAGGAGAAGGGCGGCCATATTACTATATATATTACTATATCACACTGAGGAGAAGAGTGGCCATAATATATATATTACTATATCACACCGAGGAGAAGGACAGTCATCTTACTATATATATTATTACTATATCACACTGAGGAGAAGGGCGGCCATATTACTATATATATTATTACTATATCACACTGAGGAGGAGGGCAGCCATATTACTATATATATTACTATATCACAGTGAGGAGAAGGGTGGCCATATTACTATATCACACTGAGGAGAAGGGCGGCCATATTACTATATCACACAGAGGAGAAGGGCGGCCATATTACTATATATATTACTATATCACAGTGAGGAGAAGGGCGGCAATATTACTATATATATATATGACTATATCACACTGAGGAGAAGGGAGGCCATATTACTATATATATATATATTTATTACTATATCACACGGAGGAAAAGGGCGGCCATATTACTATATATATATTACTATATATCAAACTGAGGAGAAGGGCGGCCATATTACTAATATATATATATTACTATATCACAGTGAGGAGAAGGGCGGCCATATTACTATATATATTACTATATCACACTGAGGTGGAGGGCGGCCATATTACTATATCACACTGAGGAGAAGGGGGGCCATATTACTATATATATATATGACTATATCACACTGAGGAGAAGGGAGGCCATCTTACTATATATATATATATATTACTATATCACACTGAGGAGAAGGGCAGCCATATTACTATATATATTACTATATCACACTGAGGAGGAGGGCGGCCATATTACTATATATATCACTATACCACACTGAGGAGAAGGGCGGCCATATCACTATATAAATTACTATATCACACTGAGGACAAGGGCGGCCATATCACTATATCACACTGAGGAGAAGGGCGGCCATATTACTATATATATTACTATATCACACAGAGGAGAAGGGCGGCCATATTACTATATATATATATATATTACTATACCACACTGAGGAGAAGGGAGGCCATATTACTATATCACACTGAGGAGAAGGGCAGCCATATTACTATAAATATTACTATATGACACTGAGGAGGAGGGCGGCCATATTACTATATATGTATTACTATATCACACTGAGGAGAAGGGTGGCCATATTACTATATATGTACTACTTTATCACACTGAGGAGAAGGACGGCCATATTACTATGATCTGTGTTCTGCTGCTGTGATATCGCAATTTCCTCCGTGATAAAAAAATAAATAAAGTATATCTTATCACTTTGAGGAGGAGGGTGGCCATATTACTATATCACACTGAGGAGAAGGGCGGCCATATTACTACATATATTACTATATCACACTGAGGAGGAGAGTGGCCATATTACTATATCACACTAAGGAGAAGGGAGGCCATATTACTATATCAACACTGAGAAGAAGGGCGACCATATTACTATATCACACTGAGGAGAAGGGCGGCCATATTACTATATATATTATTACCATATCATACAGAGGAGGAGGGCGGCCATATTACTATATCACACTGAGGAGAAGGGCAGCCATATTACTATATATATTACTATAGCATCAGTGAGGAGAAGGGCGGCCATATTACTGTATATTACTATATCACACTGAGGAGAAGGGCGGCCATATTACTAATATATATATATATATTACTATATCACATTGAGGAGAAGGGCGGCCATATTACTATATCACACTGAGGAGAAGAGTGGCCATATTAATAAATATATTACTATATCACACCGAGGAGAAGGGCGACCATATTACTATATATATATATTACTATATCACACTGAGGAGGGGAGTGGCCATATTACTATATCACACTGAGAAGAAGGGCGACCATATTACTATACATATTACTATATCACACTGAGGAGGAGGGCGGCCATATTACTAAATATATATTGCTATAGCATCACTGAGGAGAAGGGCGGCCATATTACTGTATATATTATTACTATATCACACTGAGGAGAAGGGCGACCATATTACTATATATATTATTACTATATCACACTGAGGAGAAGGGCGGCCATATTCCTACATATATTACTATATCACAGTGAGGAGAAGGGTGCCATATTACTATATATGTATTACTATATCACACTGAGAAGAAGGGCGACCATATTACTATATCATACTGATGAGAAGGGAGGCCATATTACTATATCACACTGAGGAGGAGGGCGGCCATATTACTAAATATATATTGCTATAGCATCACTGAGGAGAAGGGCGGCCATATTACTATATCACACTGAGGAGAAGGGCGGCCATATTACTATATCACAGTGAGGAGAAGGGCGGCAATATTACTATATATATATATGACTATATCACACTGAGGAGAAGGGAGGCCATATTACTATATATATATTACTATATCACACTGAGGAAAAGAGCGGCCATATTACTATATATATATATTACTATATCAAACTGAGGAGAAGGGCGGCCATATTACTATATATATTACTATATCACACTGAGGAGAAGGGCGGCCATAATACTATATCACACTGAGGAGAAGGGCGGCCATATTACTATATATATATTACTATATCACAGTGAGGAGAAGGGCGGCCATATTACTATATATATATGACTATATCACACTGAGGAGAAGGGAGGCCATATTACTATATATATATATATATTACTATATCACACTGAGGAGAAGGGCGGCCATATTACTATATATATATTACTATATCACACTGAGGAGGAGGGCGGCCATATTACTATATATATTACTATATCACACTGAGGAGGAGGGCAGCCATATTACTATATCACACTGAGGAGGAGGGCGGCCATATTACTATATCACAGTGAGGAGAAGGGCGACCATATTACTATATATATTACTATATCACACTGAGGAGAAGGGCGGCCATATTACTATATCACACTGAGGAGAAGGGCGGCCACATTACTATATCACACTGAGGAGAAGGGCGGCCACATTACTATATCACACTGAGGAGAAGGGCGGCCACATTACTATATCACACTGAGGAGAAGGGCGGCCATATTACTATATCACACTGAGGAGGAGGGCGGCCATATTACTATATCACACTGAGGAGAAGGGCGGTCATATTACTATATATATATTACTGTATCACACTGAGGAGGAGGGCGGCCATATTATTATATATATTACTATATCACACTGAGGAGAAGGGCGGCCATATTACTATATATATTACTATATCACACTGAGGAGAAGGGCGGCCATATTACTATATCACACTGAGGAGAAGGGCGGCCATATTACTATATATATTACTATATCACACTGAGGAGAAGGGCGGCCATATTACTATATCACACTGAGGAGAAGGGTGACCATATTACTATATATATATTACTATATCACCACTGAGATCTGTGGATTTTGTACGTTGGTGTTTGGTTCTTATTCCCGCTGTGACAGACAAGTGACGGTGAATGTACGGTTTTCGTGGAGGTGCCGGCAGTTCTGCACAGTGTACGCCTGCACAGCACCTGTGACCCCGAGTCTCGCAGTGGCAGCGTTACCTGGTATTTGGTGGTTCCCCCCAAGAACTCGCCCTCTCGCAGCCATGTGACGGTAGGTTTTGGATTCCCGAACGCCGTGCAGGTCAGTGTCACGCTGCTCCCCTCCTTGGCCTCCAGGTATTGTGGCGGGGTTTCTGTGAAGGTGGGAGGGGCTGAGGAGATAGAAGGAAGAAGTTAAGGGGTCACAGTTCACCACAGGGTTGGAGGGGCAGCGTCACTGCTGCTGATCTGGAACGATGGAGGTTTGGCTCAGGTTTCTTTCGAATAAATAAGTTGGACTAGATGTCGCTCTGTGTATCCAATATTCCACGCCAGTGGGGTGCAGACAGAAGAAGACTAGCAGGTTGGGGGGGGGGTGCAGACGGCAGCAGACTAGCAGGTTGGGGGGGGGGTGCAGACGGCAGCAGACTAGCAGGTTGGGGGGGGGGGGTGCAGACGGCAGCAGACTAGCAGGTTGGGGGGGGGTGCAGACGGCAGCAGACTAGCAGGTTGGGGGGGGGGTGCAGACGGCAGCAGACTAGCAGGTTGGGGGGGGGTGCAGACGGCAGCAGACTAGCAGGTTGGGGGGGGGTGCAGACGGCAGCAGACTAGCAGGTTGGGGGGGGTGCAGACGGCAGCAGACTAGCAGGTTGGGGGGGGGGTGCAGACGGCAGCAGACTAGCAGGTTGGGGGGGGGTGCAGACGGCAGCAGACTAGCAGGTTGGGGGGGGGTGCAGACGGCAGCAGACTAGCAGCTTGGGGGGGGTGCAGACGGCAGCAGACTAGCAGGTTGGGGGGGGGGTGCAGACGGCAGCAGACTAGCAGGTTGGGGGGGGTGCAGACGGCAGCAGACTAGCAGGTTGGGGGGGGGGGTGCAGACGGCAGCAGACTAGCAGGTTGGGGGGGGGTGCAGACGGCAGCAGACTAGCAGGCTGGGGGGGGTGCAGACGGCAGCAGACTAGCAGGCTGGGGGGGGTGCAGACGGCAGCAGACTAGCAGGCTGGGGGGGGTGCAGACGGCAGCAGACTAGCAGGCTGGGGGGGGTGCAGACGGCAGCAGACTAGCAGGCTGGGGGGGGTGCAGACGGCAGCAGACTAGCAGGCTGGGGGGGGTGCAGACGGCAGCAGACTAGCAGGCTGGGGGGGGTGCAGACGGCAGCAGACTAGCAGGCTGGGGGGGGTGCAGACGGCAGCAGACTAGCAGGCTGGGGGGGGTGCAGACGGCAGCAGACTAGCAGGCTGGGGGGGGTGCAGACGGCAGCAGACTAGCAGGCTGGGGGGGGGTGCAGACGGCAGCAGACTAGCAGGTTGGGGGGGGGTGCAGACGGCAGCAGACTAGCAGGTTGGGGGGGGGTGCAGACGGCAGCAGACTAGCAGGTTGGGGGGGGGTGCAGACGGCAGCAGACTAGCAGGTTGGGGGGGGGGTGCAGACGGCAGCAGACTAGCAGGTTGGGGGGGGGGTGCAGACGGCAGCAGACTAGCAGGTTGGGGGGGGGGTGCAGACGGCAGCAGACTAGCAGGTTGGGGGGGGGTGCAGACGGCAGCAGACTAGCAGGCTGGGGGGGGTGCAGACGGCAGCAGACTAGCAGGCTGGGGGGGGTGCAGACGGCAGCAGACTAGCAGGCTGGGGGGGGTGCAGACGGCAGCAGACTAGCAGGCTGGGGGGGTGCAGACGGCCGCAGACTAGCAGGCTGGGGGGGGTGCAGACGGCAGCAGACTAGCAGGCTGGGGGGGGTGCAGACGGCAGCAGACTAGCAGGCTGGGGGGGTGCAGACGGCAGCAGACTAGCAGGCTGGGGGGGGGTGCAGACGGCAGCAGACTAGCAGGCTGGGGGGGTGCAGACGGCAGCAGACTAGCAGGCTGGGGGGGGTGCAGACGGCAGCAGACTAGCAGGCTGGGGGGGGTGCAGACGGCAGCAGACTAGCAGGCTGGGGGGGGTGCAGACGGCCGCAGACTAGCAGGCTGGGGGGGGTGCAGACGGCCGCAGACTAGCAGGCTGGGGGGGTGCAGACGGCCGCAGACTAGCAGGCTGGGGGGGTGCAGACGGCCGCAGACTAGGCTAAGGCTGAGATCTGCTATTCCACAGCCCCTACTCTAGAGACCCTCGGTGAGAGGCGCAGCAGAGGACGCCCTGCACATCACAATCAGACAGGCAGAGGCGCGGCAGGTTCAGTATCCCTCACCGTTCACCGTCAGATGGACCCAGCTGCCATTGTGAAATGTATCGTATTGCTGCTCCAACATCAGAACTTTACACTCGTACCAGCCCTGATCCTGCGAGCGAGTCTGATCGATGCGCAGCGATGCCTTGTCATGGAGGTTGGCACGACCTGCCAGCAGAAGCACAAGACAAGAATATACTCCGATGGTCACATGAAGTCACCAGCAGCATCTCAACTACTGAAGCGGCACTCACCTGCGTATTCTGGGTCCACGTGGGGGGGGTAGAAACCAAACTTGATGAAGATGGGGATGGGCACTCCAAACTTGAACCATTCAACCACATAAGGAGGAGGCTGGGCAGTGAGGGGGTGGATGACACTGCACCCCAAGATCACGCTCTCCCCAGCACGTGCAGTCACAAACTGTGGCTCTTCCCGTGAACCACCTGCAAAACATTAACACCAAGAATCTTCACCTACCGCAGAGAGCACAAGACCGTGAGTAAGAGTGTAGTATTTAACACAACCCTCCATAGACATTAACTAGAAGCAAGGGGTAGAACGCTCCTACCCCACCACCAGCCTCGTTCTGTCACAGGCACAGGGGTAGAGCGCTCCTATCCCACCACCAGCCTCGTTCTGTCACAGGCACAGGGGTAGAGCGCTCCTATCCCACCACCAGCCTCGTTCTGTCACAAGTACAGGGGTAGAGCGCTCCTATCCTATCACCAGCCTCGTTCTGTCACAGGCACAGGGGTAGAGCGCTCCTACCCCACCACCAGCCTCGTTCTGTCACAGGCACAGGGGTAGAGCGCTCCTACCCCACCACCAGCCTCGTTCTGTCACAGGCACAGGGGTAGAGCGCTCCTACCCCACCACCAGCCTCGTTCTGTCACAGGCACAGGGGTAGAGCTCTCCTATCCCTCCACCAGCCTCGTTCTGTCACAAGCACAGGGGTAGAGCGCTCCTATCCCTCCACCAGCCTCGTTCTGTCACAGGCACAGGGGTAGAGCGCTCCTATCCCACCACCAGCCTCGTTCTGTCACAGGCACAGGGGTAGAGCGCTCCTACCCCACCACCAGCCTCGTTCTGTCACAGGCACAGAGGTAGAGCGCTCCTACCCCACCACCAGCCTCGTTCTGTCACAGGCACAGAGGTAGAGCGCTCCTACCCCACCACCAGCCTCGTTCTGTCACAGGTACGGGGGTAGAGCTCTCCTACCCCACCACCAGCCTCGTTCTGTCACAAGCACAGGGGTAGAGCGCTCCTATCCCTCCACCAGCCTCGTTCTGTCACAGGCACAGGGGTAGAGCGCTCCTATCCCACCACCAGCCTCGTTCTGTCACAGGCACAGGGGTAGAGCGCTCCTACCCCACCACCAGCCTCGTTCTGTCACAGGCACAGAGGTAGAGCGCTCCTACCCCACCACCAGCCTCGTTCTGTCACAGGCACAGAGGTAGAGCGCTCCTACCCCACCACCAGCCTCGTTCTGTCACAGGTACGGGGGTAGAGCGCTCCTATCCCTCCACCAGCCTCGTTCTGTCACAGGTACGGGGGTAGAGCGCTCTTCTTCCAGTTACAGCCTTGGCTACAGATCCATCACACTCTTCCTCCTTTAGCGGAGGATGACAGCTTTTGGATGGATGTTTTCTCGATAACAGGCCAGACATGAAGAAAGTAGGGTTAGCCTATGGAGGAAAGGAGTTAACAGCTGGTGGCAAGCAATGAAAGAGTTAACGGGAACGAGAAAACCTGCACATCGCACTGCGTCTGTGAGCGCTGTCTCGCAGCAATGTGATTGGCTGATGGTGACATCATTAGCTCTAGGGAGAGACATCAGTGGATATTTCTGACATACATACAGCAGAGCGGGGGCAGGGTGACCCCGAGTGACAAATGCTGACAGTTGCAGATGGCGGCCACCCATGTCAGCAGCAGGGCAGCACTAGGTCCCGTCACATGGTCGCCTGTGCCTCTCTGCATGTATGTGCAGCCGCGCGTCCTGTACACCGGGTGGGCAGTGACCTGCGTGCGACCTGTATACCGGGGGGTGGGCGACAAATATACAGAAAGAGGGGAGTTGCAGGTGCGCGTGACCTGTATAAAGGGAGGCTAGAGCAGTCGACAATGTGTGACCTGTGTGCTGTGGAGGGGGTGTGTGTGTCCTGTGTGCAATCATCTGTATATGGGGTGTGTGTGTGGGCGTCTTACCTGTATGCTGTGGTGTGTGTGTGTGTGTGCGTCTTACCTGTATGCTGTGTGTGTGTGTGTGTGTCTTACCTGTATGCTGTAGTGTGTGTGTGTGTGTGTGTCTGTGTCTTACCTGTATGGTGTGTGTGTGTGTGTCTTACCTGTATGGTGTGTGTGTGTGTCTTACCTGTATGCTGTAGTGTGTGTGTGTGTGTGTGTGTGTGTGTGTGTGTCTGTGTCTGTGTCTTACCTGTATGCTGTAGTGTGTGTGTGTGTGTGTGTCTGTCTTACCTGTATGCTGTAGTGTGTGTGTGTGTCTGTCTTACCTGTATGCTGTAGTGTGTGTGTGTGTGTGTGTGTCTGTCTTACCTGTATGCTGTAGTGTGTGTGGTGTGTGTCTGTCTTACCTGTATGCTGTAGTGTGTGTGTGTGTGTGTGTGTGTGTGTGTGTCTGTCTTACCTGTATGCTGTGGTGTGTGTGTTACCTGTATGCTGTGGTGTGTGTCTTACCTGTATGCTGTGGTGTGTGTGTGTCTCACCTGTATGCCGTGCAGGGTGTGTGTGTGTGTGTCTTACCTGTATGCTGTGGTGTGTGTGTGTGTGTGTGTCTTACCTGTATGCTGTGGTGTGTGTGTGTGTGTGTGTCTTACCTGTATGCTGTGGTGTGTGTGTGTGTGTGTGTGTGTGTGTGTGTGTGTGTGTGTGTGTGTGTGTGTGTGTGTGTGTGTGTGTGTGTGTGTGTGTCTTACCTCTATGCTGTAGTGTGTGTGTGTGTGTGTGTGTGTGTCTGTCTTACCTGTATGCTGTAGTGTGTGTGTGTGTGTGTCTGTCTTACCTGTATGCTGTAGTGTGTGTGTGTGTGTGTCTGTCTTACCTGTATGCTGTGTGTGTGTGTGTCTGTCTGTCTTACCTGTATGCTGTAGTGTGTGTGTGTGTGTGTGTGTGTCTCTGTCTGTCTTACCTGTATGCTGTAGTGTGTGTGTCTGTCTTACCTGTATGCTGTAGTGTGTGTGTGTGTGTGTGTGTCTGTCTTACCTGTATGCTGTAGTGTGTGTGTGTGTCTGTCTTACCTGTATGCTGTAGTGTATGTGTGTGTGTGTGTGTGTCTGTCTTACCTGTATGCTGTAGTGTGTGTGTGTCTGTCTTACCTGTATGCTATAGTGTGTGTGTGTGTGTGTGTGTCTGTCTTACCTGTATGCTGTAGTGTGTGTGTGTCTGTCTGTCTTACTTGTATGCTGTAGTGTGTGTGTGTGTGTGTCTGTCTTACCTGTATGCTGTAGTGTGTGTGTGTCTGTCTTACCTGTATGCTGTAGTGTGTGTGTGTCTTACCTGTATGCTGTAGTGTGTGTGTGTGTGTGTGTCTCACCTGTATGCCGTGGAGGGTGTGTGTGTGTGTGTGTGTCTCACCTGTATGCCGTGGAGGGTGTGTGTGTGTGTGTCTCACCTGTATGCCGTGGAGGGTGTGTGTGTGTGTGTGTGTGTGTGTGTGTGTGTGCGTCTTATCGGTATGCCGTGGAGGGGGTGTGTGTGTGTGTGTGTGTGTCTTACCAGTATGCTGTGGTGTGTGTGTGTGTGTCTTACCTGTATGCTGTGGTGTGTGTGTGTTACCTGTATGCTGTGGTGTGTGTGTGTCTTACCTGTATGCTGTGGTGTGTGTGTGTCTTACCTGTATGCTGTGGTGTGTGTGTGTGTGTGTGTGTGTGTGTGTGTCTTACCTGTATGCTGTGGTGTGTGTGTGTGTGTGTGTCTTACCTGTATGCTGTGGTGTGTGTGTGTGTGTGTGTGTGTGTGTGTGTGTGTGTGTGTCTTACCTGTATGCCGTGGTGTGTGTGTGTGTCTTACCTGTATGCTGTAGTGTGTGTGTGTCTGTCTTACCTGTATGCTGTAGTGTGTGTGTGTCTGTCTTACCTGTATGCTGTAGTGTGTGTGTGTGTGTGTGTGTGTGTGTGTGCGTGTGTGTGTCTGTCTTACCAGTATGCTGTAGTGTGAGTGTGTGTGTGTGTGTGTGTGTGTCTTACCTGTATGGTGTAGTGTGTGTCTGTGTGTGTGTGTGTCTTACCTGTATGCCGTGGTGTGTGTGTGTGTGTGTGTGTCTGTCTTACCTGTATGCTGTAGTGTGTGTGTGTGTGTGTGTGTGTGTGTCTGTCTTACCTGTATGCTGTAGTGTGTGTGTGTGTCTGTCTTACCTGTATGCTGAAGTGTGTGTGTGTCTGTCTTACCTGTATGCTGTAGTGTGTGTGTGTGTCTGTCTTACCTGTATGCTGTGGTGTGTGTGTCTCACCTGTATGCTGTAGTGTGTGTGTGTGTGTGTGTGTCTGTCTTACCTATATGCTGTAGTGTGTGTGTGTGTCTGTCTTACCTGTATGCTGTAGTGTGTGTGTGTGTGTGTGTGTTTGTGTCTTACCTGTAATGTGTGTGTGTGTGTGTGTCTGTCTTACCTGTATGCTGTAGTGTGTGTGTGTGTGTGTGTGTGTGTGTGTGTCTTACCTGTATGCTGAAGTGTGTGTGTGTGTGTCTGTCTTACCTGTATGCTGTAGTGTGTGTGTGTGTCTGTCTTACCTGTATGCTGTGGTGTGTGTGTCTCACCTGTATGCTGTAGTGTGTGTGTGTGTGTGTGTGTGTGTGTGTGTCTGTCTTACCTATATGCTGTAGTGTGTGTGTGTGTCTGTCTTACCTGTATGCTGTAGTGTGTGTGTGTGTGTGTGTTTGTGTCTTACCTGTAATGTGTGTGTGTGTGTCTGTCTTACCTGTATGCTGTAGTGTGTGTGTGTGTGTGTGTGTGTGTGTGTGTGTGTGTGTGTGTGTGTGTGTGTGTGTGTGTCTTACCTGTATGCTGTAGTGTGTGTCTGTGTGTGTGTCTCGCCTGTATGCCGTGGAGGGTGTGTGTGTGTGTCTCGCCTGTATGCCGTGGAGGGTGTGTGTGTGTGTCTCACCTGTATGCCGTGGAGGGTGTGTGTGTGTGTCTCACCTGTATGCCGTGGAGGGGGTGTGTGTGTGTGTGTGTGTGTCTTGCCTGTATGCCGTGGAGGGGGTGTGTGTGTGTGTGTGTGTGTGTCTCACCTGTATGCCGTGGAGGGGGTGTGTGTGTGTGTGTGTGTGTCTCACCTGTATGCCGTGGAGGGGGTGTGTGTGTGTGTGTGTGTGTGTGTGTGTGTGTGTGTCTCACCTGTATGCCGTGGAGGGTGTGTGTGTGTGTGTGTGTGTGTCTCACCTGTATGCCGTGGAGGGTGTGTGTGTGTGTGTGTGTGTGTGTGTGTGTGTGTGTCTCACCTGTATGCCGTGGAGGGGGTGTGTGTGTGTGTGTGTGTGTGTGTGTGTGTGTGTGTGTGTGTGTGTCTCACCTGTATGCCGTGGAGGGTGTGTGTGTGTGTGTGTCTCACCTGTATGCCGTGGAGGGTGTGTGTGTGTGTGTGTGTGTGTGTCTTACCGGTATGCCGTGGTGTGTGTGTGTGTGTGTGTGTGTGTGTTTGTCTTACCTGTATGCTGTAGTGTGTGTGTGTGTCTTACCTGTATGCTGTAGTGTGTGTGTGTGTCTGTCTTACCTGTATGCTGTAGTGTGTGTGTGTGTGTGTGTGTGTGTGTGTCTGTCTTACCTGTATGCTGTAGTGTGTGTGTGTGTGTGTGTGTCTGTCTTACCTGTATGCTGTAGTGTGTGTGTCTGTCTGTCTTACCTGTATGCTGTAGTGTGTGTGTGTGTGTGTGTGTCTGTCTTACCTGTATGCTGTAGTTTGTGTGTGTGTGTGTCTGTCTTACCTGTATGCTGTAGTGTGTGTGTGTGTGTCTGTCTGTCTTACCTGTATGCTGTAGTGTGTGTGTGTGTGTGTGTGTGTGTGTGTGTGTGTGTGTGTGTGTGTGTGTCTTACCTGTATGCTGTGGTGTGTGTGTGTGTGTGTGTCTTACCTGTATGCTGTGGTGTGTGTGTGTGTGTGTGTGTGTGTCTTACCTGTATGCTGTAGTGTGTGTGTGTGTGTGTCTTACCTGTATGCTGTAGTGTGTGTGTGTGTGTGTGTGTGTGTGTCTTACCTGTATGCTGTAGTGTGTGTGTGTGTCTTACCTGTATGCTGTAGTGTGTGTGTGTGTCTTACCTGTATGCTGTAGTGTGTGTGTGTGTGTGTGTGTGTCTTACCTGTATTCTGTAGTGTGTGTGTGTGTCTTACCTGTATGCTGTAGTGTGTGTGTGTGTCTTACCTGTATGCTGTAGTGTGTGTGTGTGTGTCTTACCTGTATGCTGTGGTGTGTGTGTCTTACCTGTATGCTGTAGTGTGTGTGTGTGTGTGTGTCTGTGTCTTACCTGTATGGTGTGTGTGTGTGTGTCTTACCTGTATGGTGTGTGTGTGTGTGTGTCTGTCTTACCTGTATGCTGTAGTGTGTGTGTGTGTGTGTGTGTGTGTCTGTGTCTTACCTGTATGCTGTAGTGTGTGTGTGTGTCTGTCTTACCTGTATGCTGTAGTGTGTGTGTGTGTGTGTGTGTGTGTGTGTCTGTCTTACCTGTATGCTGTAGTGTGTGTGTGTGTGTGTCTGTCTTACCTGTATGCTGTAGTGTGTGTGTGTGTGTCTGTCTTACCTGTATGCTGTAGTGTGTGTGTGTGTGTGTCTGTCTTACCTGTATGCTGTAGTGTGTGTGTGTGTGTGTCTTACCTGTATGCTGTGGTGTGTGTGTTACCTGTATGCTGTGGTGTGTGTCTTACCTGTATGCTGTGGTGTGTGTGTGTCTCACCTGTATGCCGTGCAGGGTGGGTGTGTGTGTGTGTGTCTTACCTGTATGCTGTGGTGTGTGTGTGTGTGTGTCTTACCTGTATGCCGTGGTGTGTGTGTGTGTGTGTGTGTGTGTGTGTGTGTGTCTTACCTGTATGCCGTGGTGTGTGTGTGTGTGTGTGTGTCTTACCTGTATGCTGTGGTCTGTGTGTGTGTGTCTTACCTGTATGCTGTGGTGTGTGTGTGTGTGTGTGTCTTACCTGTATGCTGTGGTGTGTGTGTGTGTGTGTGTGTGTGTGTCTTACCTCTATGCTGTAGTGTGTGTGTGTGTGTCTGTCTTACCTGTATGCTGTAGTGTGTGTGTGTGTGTCTGTCTTACCTGTATGCTGTAGTGTGTGTGTGTGTGTGTCTGTCTTACCTGTATGCTGTGTGTGTGTGTGTGTCTGTCTGTCTTACCTGTATGCTGTAGTGTGTGTGTGTGTGTGTGTCTGTCTGTCTTACCTGTATGCTGTAGTGTGTGTGTCTGTCTTACCTGTATGCTGTAGTGTGTGTGTGTGTGTGTGTGTGTGTGTGTGTGTGTGTGTGTCTGTCTTACCTGTATGCTGTAGTGTGTGTGTGTGTGTGTGTCTGTCTTACCTGTATGCTGTAGTGTGTGTGTGTGTGTGTCTGTCTTACCTGTATGCTGTAGTGTGTGTGTGTGTCTGTCTTACCTGTATGCTGTAGTGTGTGTGTGTGTGTCTGTCTTACCTGTATGCTGTAGTGTGTGTGTGTGTGTGTCTGTCTTACCTGTATGCTGTAGTGTGTGTGTGTGTGTCTGTCTTACCTGTATGCTGTAGTGTGTGTGTGTCTTACCTGTATGCTGTAGTGTGTGTGTGTGTGTGTGTCTGTGTCTTACCTGTATGGTGTGTGTGTGTGTGTCTTACCTGTATGGTGTGTGTGTGTGTCTTACCTGTATGCTGTAGTGTGTGTGTGTGTGTGTGTCTGTGTCTTACCTGTATGGTGTGTGTGTGTGTGTCTTACCTGTATGGTGTGTGTGTGTGTCTTACCTGTATGCTGTAGTGTGTGTGTGTGTGTGTGTGTGTGTGTGTGTCTGTGTCTTACCTGTATGCTGTAGTGTGTGTGTGTGTGTGTGTCTGTCTTACCTGTATGCTGTAGTGTGTGTGTGTGTCTGTCTTACCTGTATGCTGTAGTGTGTGTGTGTGTGTGTGTGTCTGTCTTACCTGTATGCTGTAGTGTGTGTGGTGTGTGTCTGTCTTACCTGTATGCTGTAGTGTGTGTGTGTGTGTGTGTGTGTGTGTGTGTGTGTGTGTGTGTGTGTGTGTCTGTCTTACCTGTATGCTGTAGTGTGTGTGTGTGTGTCTTACCTGTATGCTGTGGTGTGTGTGTTACCTGTATGCTGTGGTGTGTGTCTTACCTGTATGCTGTGGTGTGTGTGTGTCTCACCTGTATGCCGTGCAGGGTGTGTGTGTGTGTGTCTTACCTGTATGCTGTGGTGTGTGTGTGTGTGTGTGTCTTACCTGTATGCTGTGGTGTGTGTGTGTGTGTGTGTCTTACCTGTATGCTGTGGTGTGTGTGTGTGTGTGTGTGTCTTACCTGTATGCTGTGGTGTGTGTGTGTGTGTGTGTGTGTGTGTGTGTGTGTGTGTGTGTGTGTGTGTGTGTGTGTGTCTTACCTCTATGCTGTAGTGTGTGTGTGTGTGTGTGTGTGTGTCTGTCTTACCTGTATGCTGTAGTGTGTGTGTGTGTGTCTGTCTTACCTGTATGCTGTAGTGTGTGTGTGTGTGTGTCTGTCTTACCTGTATGCTGTGTGTGTGTGTGTCTGTCTGTCTTACCTGTATGCTGTAGTGTGTGTGTGTGTGTGTGTGTGTCTCTGTCTGTCTTACCTGTATGCTGTAGTGTGTGTGTCTGTCTTACCTGTATGCTGTAGTGTGTGTGTGTGTGTGTGTGTCTGTCTTACCTGTATGCTGTAGTGTGTGTGTGTGTGTCTGTCTTACCTGTATGCTGTAGTGTATGTGTGTGTGTGTGTGTGTCTGTCTTACCTGTATGCTGTAGTGTGTGTGTGTCTGTCTTACCTGTATGCTATAGTGTGTGTGTGTGTGTGTGTGTCTGTCTTACCTGTATGCTGTAGTGTGTGTGTGTCTGTCTGTCTTACTTGTATGCTGTAGTGTGTGTGTGTGTGTGTCTGTCTTACCTGTATGCTGTAGTGTGTGTGTGTCTGTCTTACCTGTATGCTGTAGTGTGTGTGTGTCTTACCTGTATGCTGTAGTGTGTGTGTGTGTGTGTGTCTCACCTGTATGCCGTGGAGGGTGTGTGTGTGTGTGTGTGTCTCACCTGTATGCCGTGGAGGGTGTGTGTGTGTGTGTCTCACCTGTATGCCGTGGAGGGTGTGTGTGTGTGTGTGTGTGTGTGTGTGTGTGTGTGTGTGTGTGTGTGTGTGTGTGTGTGTCTTATCGGTATGCCGTGGAGGGGGTGTGTGTGTGTGTGTGTGTGTCTTACCAGTATGCTGTGGTGTGTGTGTGTGTGTCTTACCTGTATGCTGTGGTGTGTGTGTGTTACCTGTATGCTGTGGTGTGTGTGTGTCTTACCTGTATGCTGTGGTGTGTGTGTGTCTTACCTGTATGCTGTGGTGTGTGTGTGTGTGTGTGTGTGTGTGTGTGTCTTACCTGTATGC